>NC_136698.1:11953894-12236394 GCF_947650265.1 Symphodus melops
TGATGAATTATAATTATGATCAAACTTGGGCTTTCAAAAGCGTTGCAATCATGAATGTGTCTTTCTTTCAACCAAGTCATTTTCAAAGTTCACTGAGCTTTCACATGGTTTACAGTGAGAACGCCACATCTTTTGTTTGAAAAATGTGTCCACATTTACCAAAACCAACCAGAGCCTGACATGGCAAAGTGAAGCAAATTGGAACGGTTGGCCTCTGCTGAACCATATTACTGGTGACCATATATCATTTTTTTTAGTAGGTCACAAGTGAAGCACATCTGTTTCCACTCGGCCAAGTTTCCATACAAAACATTTGAATAGAGATTCTTCACCTATATCTGATGTTCCCCTCCTGCTTGTTTAAACCAACATATGTCTCATACATCAAACATGGGAAACATTGGAAGAGAGTTTTGCCGCACAAAGAATATTCCTGGAGAAGTTTGAACGCAGTTTAAAGAGGGGCAAAGATTTTCTTTTCGTGTTTACACCACGACTCAGTTTGTTTTAAATGATTTGTTTATGTAGTGCGTCATTTAACACTCAACTTATTTGACAGTTGTGCAAGCCAGAGCCCAACATGCCCACACCGGACCTTTTCTTTTTTTCTAATTTGATCTCAAAAGCCCCTCATGTGTTTGACTTGTTTTTAATTGCTTCCTGTCTGCTGGGTCAATTATAAGTCCTGGCCCTTTAAAGGATGGGCGGGGGGTGGGTAGGTTGTAGAGGGGGGCAGACTATAGCAGCATTTTTGAACAGACAGAGTGATTAAATAACTGAAATATGAGCAGAATGATGAGCTCACTCATTGGGATTCGATTTGATAGTATTTTACTCGGTGTGCCAGCTCACAGAATACGTGTTAGTACACATTTAGACAGAAGCTATTGCTTGGACTGCCTTTATTTGGTCTGTTTACTGAAAAAAGGAGCTTGACAAATACAGCCTGATTCTTTTATCCATAATTGATTTTTTGGGTCAGGTGTGAACCAGTATAAACACCTCTGTAGTTTTGTATTTAAGCAGTAGAAAGCGAGAAAAAATAAAAAACAGGTTTATTAACATACAAGTCATTAATTACATTTTAATTTAAAAAACAACAACAACAACAACAACAACAGCAACACAGGAGCATCAGACTGGTCTATATCCATCTGTACTCTGTCTAGTTTTAGAGACTCTTGTGTTGTAAATGTTCAAAAAGTCTGGCCACCATTTATTATTAGCCACCTTCAGATAGAACTTGTCAAAGACGTGTAATAGAACTAACTGATGTCAAAATAAAAGTATCCATAAATGATACCAATTAACTGGAGTATTCAGTCGTCTTTCCAGGACTGATAAACAAGATAAACAGGCAAGGGCTAAAAGCATACGTCAGTTACAAGCTTTGAATAATATTCATTTCTCCATAACCAGCAAGTTAAAATATAACACCCTCATTCACAATTTACAGAGAAACTTCCAAGGTCTTCAAATATACTATATTAACGTTTTAGTGCAACCAGTGTATTCAAATAAGCCTACACAAGAACTGCTATTTGCCTAAATACGCTCTTCCTGGTTCAGCCAGTGCAGAATCAGGGCTGCTCCTGGAGGTGCAGCACAAGTGAGGTCAAAACTCCAAGCTGCTTGGTCGCCCATGGCTACATAAATATTAACGGAGTTCTCCGCTGTGTAGAGAGGCCTTCTTTGATTATGAGTCTACTCCGAGAGTTTGATATCCAAGGAGACCACTAAAGCCAGCTTGACAAAATTGATGAGAGAATACGGAGAGTGGTTGTGATGTGGAGGAGTTTCACCTCGGTTTGGGAACAGATCAAGCTGCAGGATTTCATGCAAACGTAGCAAGGGACAGAGACGTACCTAGTTTCCAGTTCACATACTTGAAGCTACACTTTGAACTTTTGCTGAAGAGATATGACAGAGGGAATGCACAAAAAGTATCCCTTTATCTGCATTTTGCACAGACAATATAGTTAAGATTACAGAAGTATGTTTGAGGCTATTTCACTTCTTTTTGAGTCACATTCATCAACGCAAGTGTTTAACACCAGTAAAATATGTTAAGGTACATCTGTGTCAAGCTTTCCATTTAATAAGAGAAGAAAAACAGTTAATGAACAAATGATTGAGTGATCGAGCTTGGACGTGGCTTTGTTAATCGTGCTCTGAAGCAAGCAACCCGTCCAAATCTTTGTCCATCAGCACCCAAAAGAAGCCTGATTTGTTGGGGTCGGCAGCAGTGGTCCCGTGACTGGTCCTGTGTGCCTGAAATGTCAAATCATGTGCAAATATTTTGGGAAGGAACCAATAAGCATTGTTGGGTTAACAATTGAAGGTTAAGAGGCGCCACATGGGAAATAGGGGAGGACATGTTTGCTCTCACCATGGATGACTGAGAACTGTCCAAAGCATCTGCCATCATTTTTAACTGAAATGAAAACAGGACACTCTGCAGTTACATCTTAACTATGCTGCAAAGAGACACTAGGATCTTTGTTTTGTTGAATATATATACGTATATAGAAATTGTTTATTTTCTCATTGTTTTCAAAGAAAAAGACAGTATTTAGGTTGTACTAGTTGATGAATATAACAGTAATACACAATGGTTTTTTTTTATTGCATTTGTAACACACGATTTTCATGAACGCTATATGTGCAACCACTGCAACAAACACACACACACACACACACACACACACACACACACCACAAGGCAGTCTAAAATTAGCAAAATATCATTAATGCATCGGTAATTCAAACTGAAATCTTTGAATTCTGCCTGGC
The DNA here is from genome assembly GCF_947650265.1 of Symphodus melops. Lineage (NCBI taxonomy): Eukaryota > Metazoa > Chordata > Actinopteri > Labriformes > Labridae > Symphodus > Symphodus melops. Next base: position 11,956,688 of record NC_136698.1, read on the forward strand.
TGTGAATTTTAACTGTTCAATAAATTATACTCATTCACAAGAAATGAAAAAATAAGTCTAATGCCCTCTGTTGACAATCCGAGGAAACAGATTCAAATGAATTCAAGCAAAATGGCAGTTTCAGCTGTTCAACACTGCCGCCCATAGACACCACACGTGTTTTTGGTCTGGGCTTATAAATAAACATCTTTCTAGATATGGACGCCTGCCACTGGGTGACCTTTTATTACATCTGTTTTCTCTTCTTTGTCCCTTGCAAAAAAAGAGGGCTGTATTATTATGTAAAAATTATGCTTATGAAAACATAAGTCTGCCCCTCTGCTGCGTTCACCTTCACCTGGCAAGCATGACTCAACTTCACATTTCCCCTCACTGGGTGAAAGACAGTTTATATTGAAGCCAGGTGTGTACCCACGTCCTGCCTGATAATGTTTCTGGACCAAATTCCTCGACCGGATCACAACATGCTCCGAGTCTTCACCAAATGCAGGAATAAACATGAAACAGTTGTGACTAGCAGGCTTATTATATTATCAGATGTTCTAGTCCCCAAAGATAAAGGATGTGATAAAGAAATGAAAAACAGCAGCTGCACTGAAAATAAAGACGTCGAGAAACGGCTAAAAATTGTGTCTTTATCATTTAGCTCTTTTCAAAAGGTGCATCACACTGAAATATCTCCTTAACGTAATTTCACACAATTAGAACAAAACTGTGGATCACCAGTTTAGCATGCAGCGCACATGAGAGTGCAGAGGTCACAGCCACAGCAGCCAGAAAAAAACTAGGAAAAAAAAACTTCTGCAGAACATGGATCATGTAAAAAAAAAAAAAAAAAAAAAAAAAAAAAAGTCTAAGAAGAAAGAAAAAAAAAACACAATTCGGGAGAGATTCTCTCTCTTCTTTTGGCAGCACACACACTTGGCTCCTCTGCAGTAGCTTGACCACTCCTGCCCGGGCCACTGTGTTATCCTGCGGGGCGAGTTGGAATGAAAGAGGGGGTCTGAGAAGTGTCTGTGCGTCCATGTTCACTTTGATGTTGCTAGAATTACAGTAGAATAAGTCCTCTTTCATTGGTTGAATCGGCTGGACTGCCTACTGTGACAGAGAATGGGCCTCTTATACACAAAAGGAAGACAGTGCAAGCTATACAAAAATAACAAAAAAATAAAAGGCCAAAAATGACGGGGGCTTTTATCGACAACGTGCATCCTTCCGGAGTGACGCAGATACATTTTCTGTAGGTAAGTACAAAAAACGAGGGGTTACTTCCGGGAATGATAATAAGTCTGATGAATCTACAGACTCCGAGTCAGCGCGGATCCAGAATCCATGCCGGGTTTTTAGCGGAGCCCGCCTTTCACGCGCTCGCTCAGACAGCTCGTGCAGACGGCAGCCTTGCTCGCTCCTCTGCACTGGCGCTGTTTACTGGAAGAAGCCCCGCTCGCGCCGCTTTTCCTCCAACTGTCTCAACAACACTATGAGCGGGATCTTCTCCACGCGCGACCGCTGAAACTCACTTACCCACTAAAGTCCTCACTGTGTCTCATTCACAAAAGGAGCCAGGAGAGAAGTCGTCAGCGGAGAGAGCGTTGAATTCTCCCTCACTTTTTTTTTTTTTAGCAGAGATTGAAAGCCCCACACTCTGTTTCTCTGCCTGTCCCTGTGTGTGTGAGAGAGAGAGAGTGCGTGTGTGTCACTCAGCGGTTCCTGGGTCCCTGAACGCCGCTTCTCTTCTTCATTTGTGTTTTGTTGCCGTCGCCGCTGCTGCTGCTGTTGCTCCGGGAGTGAGAGCCCTAAAACAGATAAGTCAGGACTGAGTAAAGCAACACCTTGGCCGGGTCATGGAAGTGTGTGGTGTCCGGTGCAGGAGCGGGATGTACGGGATGAGAGGGGGACCTGCCGCCTGGTAGCCCCAGCATCAACGTGTCTGTCCCAGAGAAAGGGAGCATGCCTCAGACCTGCAGACTCTTTGCTGCAGAGGACTCTCTTTCCATAATCTGACTTTTTTGTTGTTTCTGTTTTAATTTATTACCCAAATCGCATCCCTGTTGACTTTCATCTGAGCCTGTTTGGCTTCACTGCCTAAAGAAAGGTAAGAGTTATTTTATATTTACTGTGTGGTCACACTTAAATAAATCGGAGCCTAAGCAGGAAACTGATTTTGACAAGTTGGCGTGGAGTAACTTTTATGTCTTTGTAAGCTTACTTAAGATTTAGTACCGGGACTCATTTAGCCTAAACTACCCAATGGGACAACTCAAGACATGCTTTGTGCTACTTTTAAGAGGGAGTAAATGTCCAAATTTAGTTCAAATTCATTTTTTAAAGCATTATTTTTTGTTGTTGGCTGAATTGAAAAAAAGGATCAATCAGAACACAAGCAGATGTGATTGATTTGTTCGGCTGCAGACTGTGGCTGAATGGAAACTATTAAAAAGAAGTGGAGGGGGGAGGCAGCGCATAGACTATACATGAACCAGAACATGTAGGCTTATAGCACTCTTTAATTGGTATACGTCCTCAAAAGTTGGAGTGAAGTTGGTGGTGCCGGTCACCAGAGCCCCCCCCCCCCCTCTTTAAATCCACTGACGGTCTTGTTGAATAGGGATTTATGTTGGGGAGCTGTGACCTGAGAAACGATGTCCTGGGTGATTCTTCAGAGCATTCACAGGCTATAATCCATTATAATTGGGGCTGGACTATTTGTCCGAAGAAAGAAAAAGAAAGGACGAAACAAGTCTAGTCTCAACCTACCCCATGTATTAATGACTCGTGAGACGGAGTTCATAACGATGCGAGAGGCTGCACGCGCAGGGAAAGTCACTGAAAATCAATCAAAAGCCAAAGATATATAAATAGAAAACACACCGAAAAGAAGACGGTTTGGCTGCTTAGACTTAACTTAAAGCCAGTCGGCACGGAGTGGCAGTAAAATTAGATCCTCTTACTGCACATTTATTATTTAGGCCTACCGATTCAAAAAGCGTCTTGTCAACCATGTGTTAAAGGAGGCAACAGAGGCACACGCGGTGCGGTGTGTGCTCATCTCCCGGCCCGGGAAACACACACAGCGGCCAGCCGAGCAGACAGCCAGCCGCTGATGCACGGCAGCCTGGAGCACAGCAGTTATCTCCAGTGATCGATCAGTGGATTGGGATAAATTTAGCTCAAGCCTCCACATGCCCCGTGCTTCTTTTTTTTTTTCCTCCTTTCCTTTTTTTTTTTTTTTTTTAAGCTTATGCGTCTGGTTTTTTAAAGAGAGGGAGCTACAAAAATCCTGCCTGGAGTCTATGAATGTGTCTCATTTCTGTCTTTTGGTTGGGAACACTTTCCATCTGTACGGTCAATGACTGACAGCAATACACACAATTTATTTGACACAAGTGCTCAGTTTGAGTTTTTTTGTCATCGAAAATGTTCCCAAATGATCAAATGCAACCATCCTGATTGACTAGGCACCATGTTCTTCTTCTTCTAAGGCTTTATATAAGAGAGATAAGGAAAAACAAAAGAATAAGCCAAGTGTTTGCAGGATGAAGTGGCTTTATCTTCTCTCGCCTACCAAAACAAAGTGACATTCAGCTAAACACAAAGGCGGTCCATTTGTGAACAAGTGTGGAGGTTTTTAGGAATATGTGAGAAATGAGCTCTCTGCGTGTTTTATTCTCTCTTCAGGATACACGTCTCAATCCAGCCCTCTCTATTGGAGGACTCCATTTTTCACGTGTTTGTGCTTAAAAAAAGAAAAAACCCAACACAAAATGAATTAATGCAAGTGCAAATTCCAGCTGTTTGGGAGGAACATATTAGCATATCAAAGTGTCCAGAGCTTTTCCACAATGGAAGAAGTTGTATTTTCTGCCACTGGCTTTGGCTGAGCCTTAAAGGCTCGAGTGTGTGTGTGTGTGTTTGTGTGTGTGAGCTGCGAAAAACTGAAAGACTTGTGTATCTCCTCTCGTTCTTGTAAGTAGGTCCGTGTGACATCTTGTGTCTAACATGATCTCACTTGGATTTGTTTTTTTTGTTTTTTTGTACGCTCGGCTGTGAGATCGTGTCGACGCAGTTTCACGCGATAAAGTAATAATGGCACTTTTGAAGTTGTGTGCTGGTGAAATTCACTTGGATTTTTTTTGCTGTTGTTGTTGTCGCAGAATAGCAAACAATTCAAAAGACTTAAACACGCATTACCCAGCAATTACAACAACGACGAAAAAATAGAGGGCAACGTTTTGGAAATATTTATTCAGCTGGTGTATTTACAGTCAGTGCAAATGATAAAACTACTTGCATATTCGGATAAAAGACAAAGCTCACATAGAGCATGCCATTATGTGCCTCTTACTGTTGAATCCAGCGTGCCAAAGTCCCTTTTTTTTCAGTCTGTATTCTTGTTTCAGTGGAAGTGCGTCCCGTTTCAAAGATCTGCAGCTGCTCTTGATCTACCAGAGCTTCAGATTAGCCCTCTTTGCGGGTGTGTTCAGATCGATACAGGCCAGCACACTCCTGTGTGAGTTTGGGGGGGCAGACGGCGTGCGACATATCCCCTTATTCTCAACTCTTTCTTATATCGCACACTTAAAGCAAACGCGACTCTGAGGTCTCAGTGAGTGTGATCGGGGGGTGAGTGGGTGTGAACGCGTCCAAAATGTTTGACATTACATACTGTTGCTTCATATTCCGTTGCCGTACGTTCCCTCCCCCCCTTCTCTAGAAACAGCAGCTGAGTTTCGTCTGCCTGGTGCATTAAACAGATCATAACGCAGCTTTCATAGCCTCTCCACATTTGAAAAATTCTCACAAACGAGCCAGGCACTTCCACTCCAGCTTTATTAAGGTAATTTGTTATTGATTTAATTCAATGCTAGCGCTCGCACATTGACCAGTGGCAACATTTCCCCACTTTGTTTTTGTGTCGCACACTCTCCCTCTCTCTCTCTCTCTCTCCCTCCCTCTTCAGATCAGCCTGTTGTCTTTGTCACAGCAGCAATTGGCGAGTCCATATGATTGATTTAAAGGTCGCATTGTGGCAGAATGGATTGTGTGTGCTAACTTTGCATTGTGGGGATGGAGTTCTTTTATTCTCGCTGGGCGTTCAAGCTCATCTCTTTTTCTTTTTCTTTTTTTCCCCTCCTTCTTCTCCTGAGCATCGCAGTCTTTGTTGCCAAACAGTGTGTGTTTCAAGTTGCAATTTCACCGAGAAAAAAAAAAAAAAAGGACGTGTGTTAGCTGTTCCATAGCATTATTGTGCAAATGATAGAGGTCGTGAACGCGTCAGAGGCGAGTCAAAGCTTTGAGATTTACATGGCCCGTATTTATTTGGCGTGTAAACTGTGGGTTTGTGTTAGCAGATGCAATCTTTTCTGTTGCTAACCCCACCTACATGGAGCCCTACTGTGCGGATAACTGCTGCCCATTAAAGGGAAGAAACAAGGCTGTAAAAGAAAGCTAGGCCAAATTTGATGTAACGTACAGGCCCTTTGGAGGGCCAAGAAAACCTCCCCTTTCATGACTGATTTTATTTTACGATTGGCAATCAGTAAAATGCTGTGCGCCAGCGTGCTCCCTTCCCTGCCATTTTGTCAAACATTTGTTTCCACTTGCCAAAGGCCTCTGGTGCAGCGTGGGATTCGGTGCCCCTGAAATGGCAGGTGAAACTTTCTGCTTGCCTAAATAATTTCCTAGCAGAGCATTACGCAGCAAGGACATAGGCGGTGGGAAAAAAAGAGAGCGAGGGTCAATTCAGCCTCTTGACGGCGAGAACAACGCGGATATTAGCCGATGGCTCCTCCGCAGCTCTGTGGTTAAATGGCAGCCTCCATGAGAGTCTTTGGCATCTCTTTGTCATTCCGTGCTTCTCTGAAAGGTGTTAAGAAGAAGAAAAAAAATAAATAAGGAAGTGCAAAGTGCAAAAGTGGGTCATAAAACCTGTCCGCTGGTCATAAAACGATTGGTTTTAAGAGGCATCGGTTTGGTTTGTGATCGGAGCTGCTGCGTGCACAGGGTGTGTTTCAGACAGGCTGTGCAGTGCGTTTAGTGGCAGTGTGTGTTTTAGGACACGCCCAAAGCAAATAAAGGAAATACCTGCAAAAAGCGGTACGTGCACACAACTTCTTTCTGAAATGTGTTGTGTCACTGATGAACATTTTCACCTTCATGCCAGTTCTGAATGATTACTTTCGAACATCTGAACAATTTTAAAGAAAAGAAGAATTTTGGTATGAAGATATTTTTGATCAATCGAAAGACGTCCAAAATATTTTAACAATTACATTTTCATCTACTTTTTTATATTTTTCTGACACACACACACACACACACACACACACTCACACACACACACGTTGACCCATTCTGTGGGCTTTGAACGAACAGGGCTCGTCCTTATCTGTGCACAGCTGCAACACTATTTGGGTGAATATTCCATTTGTGTGTGACAGAGGAGAACCTGGGAGGCGAGGCTCTGAGCAAACAGCAGTTATTGCGGCTCTGCCATAGCAGCCGAGAGCAGGGCCCTGGCTGGGAGAGAGGGGGGAGATCTGCGGACGTCTGCCAGGGGAAGGAGTAATGTCTCGGCTGGATTATAGCAGAGCGGAGCACATCCATGCTTAAAAGCCCCTTTTCCAACAAGACAGGGCTGTTATTTAGGGATGGCGAGGGTAAACACATCAGAGCAATATACTTCCTCCATATAGGCTGATGCTGTCCTTGACTCCCTGCAAGTGTAAGTTACCCAGCATACTTCCTTTTTCTGAACTTCATGTAAGGCTGTGAGTGCTCTTCTGCGCATTTAGAGGGAAAGGATTCCAGCAAAATGGGAATTTAGTGAGAGTTTAACATGAATAAGGTTTTTTTTTTTTTAAATATCTTTGTTTTTGTCCTTAGGATGTAGCTAGGAATTGATCTACATACCATTTGTGTTGGATTAAATACTTTCTTGGCAAAGTTCGTGGAATAATTTGCCAAATAACTGGATGTGAAATTTCAAAGAGCATGAGAAAGCATCAGTAGGATGTGGCAACATCACGCTAAAGCTACTAGAAAAAAAACCAAACAACAATCCAAAAGTATGACTTTCAATGGGAGCAAATGGTGTGTCATGATATGGGAAAATATGTTTTTAAGTAGTCCTTTTTTTTTCTTCACAGTGTGCAATGTGATATAGTGAGAGCGCTTTCGTAAAAAAAAAACCCAACAAAAAAAAACAGCATTGGATGCTCACCTAGGTAGAGGTGTTCTTGTTTAGATGCAATTTTCAAAGAAATGTGATTTTTGGAGGATCAAATACACCAAACAGTAAAATCAAACTGTGAAAAAAAAACAAAAAAACAAGCAATGCAAGTAAACGTACTCTGAAACACTGGGTGCTGACTAATTTGCAGTTGAAACCCTGCCAGATACATATTCCGTCTGATGTTTCTGCTCACTTTTTTCTCTCTCTTAAGGTTATGTGCAGCGCCTGTGCATTTCCTTCTAGATCTGGTTGGCTTGGAGAGTCTGAGGCTCAGATAAAAAGACTTTTTTTGAAATTTTATTTTACAGTGTTTAGTTGTAGAAGTGTGAAGGCTTTGTTCTTGTAATTTAGTTGCCAAGTCAGATGGAGTTGAGCGTCTGGTCTGGGAGTTTCAGAGGAATATCACAGGCATGGGAAGTTGCTAAAAAACTAAGCTAATCAACAAAATAATTGTCTGCTCAATTGCTACCGTGCCAGAGACATCAAACACAGGCGAGTTTGAAAAAAAAAAAAAACAATCAAATTATCTCTTAATGATTGCTCACGCTGACAGATGAGCGCCTGCGACTTGCTTTTGTTTGGCGGAGCCGGCGTGTGCGAGGAAGAATGGAGTTTGTGGTGGCTCGCTCCTAAATGTAGTACATTTCTATAATCTGCATAGATATCCATCATCACCTGTAATGAAAACAATTTGATCCTATTGTGTGGTTTTTGGCGTTGAAACAGAGAGAAGCGTATTAGTCTATTAATTTCCTGCCGTGAATCATGAGTCCTGCTGCTTTTATCCTCGCTCCACCCTCCATGTGTGGTCCACAAAAAAAAAAAAAAAAAAATGTTTCTGTTTCCTCTGCAGACTAAAGTTTGGCCCCTATGTCTGCTCTCCTCCCTCCCTCCCTCCCTCCCACCCGCCCTCCCCACCTCGTCTCTCTCTTTCTCTGTCTTTCTCCCTCTGCGTAGATAATGTCTCGGCAAATGATTTAACCGCCCTCGTTGAGGCTCCTTCCAGTAATTGAACAAGCAGAGACTGGGTGCTTTACAGGAAAACAATAGTCACATTATCTCAGATCTCCCAACACTCTGAGATTCAACGAAAACCCTACCTGGGATTGGACTTTGACTACTACTTTGAGGGGCCTGAAGTGAAGAAAGGATTCAGGTTTGCTTTCTTCTCCAGAAGAAAGACTGGCTGCAGAACGGATGCCAATAATCATTCGCTGTAGGTGTGATTCATTGAGAGTGTTGTGATGCATGTCGTCAAGATGCACCCGGGGGGCGAAGTGCATCCTCGGGTGGTGCTCGAGAAGCATGTGCAGGATGACGGCTTGCTAATAATTATCCACAAATGGGTTTGGACAAACCGTGACAACGCTCGTAGCACTAGCGTGTACAGAAATGTGTGCTTTTACATGAAACGCTATGATTTAAAAAAAAATATGTTTGTGCATGATTTCGATATTTTCTTTTGTATTTATTTTTTTGTTGTATTTCCTCAGCCAAACGAACCACTTGACATGAACATTTGGCTCAAACTGCTACGTTTCATTGTGATTGCTTCAGGTTGGATGGCGTTTTTTTTTGTTTTCTTTTGGCAAAGCACGGGGAAGCTTTGAGTGTGTTGCATGCGAAGCAGAGTTGACCTTGTGTTGTCAGAGCGAGGTTTTCCTCCGCCTTGTTTCATACAGAGCGCTCTTAGACTGGAATGGCCTTAGGAGGAGTTGTTCTTGACAGAGATGCATTGTCTCAGGCAGCCAATAAACCAGCGCACTGAGTGGCTACATCTGTGAACCTCATCTCGGCTACAGTGCAGCGCTAGCAACAACACGGCAACTGTCACAGCTGCACCTGCTGCTGTCTCGGGACAGAGCCTCCCTTTCTGTTGCCCTCAGAACCGCATCACTCTTTCCTCCATGACAAGCCAGAGGCGACACGCTCGGCCCTGGGTCAACCGGAGAGAAGCTTCTCGGGAAAACATTTGAAAACAGAGGACAAAAATGTCAGTCTGAAAAAGAGATGTTAAAATAAAAACTCTGCCCTGAGGGCCAGGATTTGTTTGCTTAGTAGCCTGGGAATGAAAGTACTGCCTATAACATGTTGTTGGGGTTTGACCAGAGTGCTTTTGAGCAGCTACAGTAGCAGAGTGGGGGTTTGCAAAGACAGCATGTAGTCTCTGCCTCATACTGTAAATGATGAATAGAGATGAATGAAGCTGACGCCGGTGTGCACACGGCCCTGTTTGTGTATTGAGGCCATTTAGAAGATGATCTGATCAGCTAAGAAGAGATTCAGTAGCATTAAAGGCTTTTAAATCTCGTATGTACTCATATTTGCTACGCCGCTGCTAAAAGTCACACAGCTCGGATTTAGCATCCAATACCAAACCAACATTTTTTTTTTTTTTTTCATAAGATCTTACTTGCTTCAGTGAATACCTGAAAGAGCAAACAAGAAGCAAGAAATATCTTGCGGAAAATGACTCGGATTGGATCATCATGCTGTCTCAGAAAAAAGAAAAAAGAAAAAGATAATTCAAAGAGGGAACAATGCCGAGAGAGGATTTATCGGCCAGGAGAAGTGATGCAATATGTCCACTTTCCTGCCAAATTGAACTTAGGAGTGTGAAAGCAATCTACGGACATGAGGAGCAGGCCTGACGTGAATGCAGATAGTGTGGGATTAACACAGGGGAAGATTGAGCAACAGAGGCCGGTGACGTCTCTTTACAGCTTTGCTTGTACAGCTGTGCCAGGCCTGGCATCCATTGCTGCCTGCTCCATCCAACTCCAACTCCTCCTCCTCCTCCTCTGCCGGAGGGGGGGGGGGGGGGGGGGGGTTAGGTAATGAGCATCTTAAATACTGCTCATAACTCCAGCTTCTCAATGTGTGTGTGCATGTGTCATGTGTGTGCGGACATGAAACATGAAATTATTAATGTACTCGTAATGAAAATTGGAATGCTTGATATTGACATCTCTGATTTGGGTCTTTTTTGGCATTAGCACAGGAAAAACACATATACAGACTGCCTTTATAATTAATCATGCAGCTTTTAAATGAGGTGTGAGGCGGCTCTGCTGGTGTGAATGCTGCTATAAATCACACATACCCTGACTGCTTTATCCATTAGACCGCCCTGTTTGTCTAATTCAGCTATCCAGGTCCCTTTGAAAACTGGTTTTAAGTCATTAAGACGAGTGGGAGCACCGCTCCTTCGACTTCACAGCTGGCTTGTTGTTGGTGAAGGTGAGATGCATAGATAGGGAGAGGTAAGAACAAACAGTTAAAGCCACTTTAGGACATGACAGTCGTAAAGGGCTAACATCAAAGGCGATGGTAACAAATGCAAAAACACCTTATTGCATAGAAGTCCTATGTGAGGGTTTGACATGTTTTACCTCCGAAGAACAGCCTCGTTTTAAGCTTTCAGATGATTATTTTTTTGGGTTCATTTAATTGATTTCAAGAAGATTTTTTTTTCGGTTGATGATTAAAAACAAGATTGACTCGCTTTCTGCTCTCTAATTGCACTTTGGATGTTGGTGTGTGTGTGTGTGTGTGTGTGTGTGTGTGTGTTTGGCTTGTCTTTTTGGTAATTTTTAAAAAATATTTCTTTTTGGGATTTTTTGTGTCTTTATTGGAAAGATAGCACAGTGGATAGAGATGAAAAATCAGAGTGGGGAATGACTGGCGGGAAAGAAGCCAAAAGGTCGGGCTTGAACTGTGGCCACCCGCGCGGAGGACTACAGCCTCCATACATGGGACGCACCGCACGCACTGACCGCTGGACCACCAGCGCCCTGCACAGACATTTTTTTTTGTTTCCCACACATTGCTAATTTGTACAAGTCGTCAGCGCCTTTTTAGCTCCCCAACTTTTTCGAAAAGAACGTTTCAAAACGAAACTCGACTTTGATTCACGGCCGTTACGTTGTTTACCTTCTCGCGACCTATTGAGAGGTCGTCAGCGCTTTCATGTGGAGTTACAAGTTCTTTAAAAAAAAAAAGGTCAGGTTTTACACACTTGTTTTACACAGCTCACTACAACTACATAAAAGCAGTCTATAAAACTTGGCATTACTTTTCAAGCCGCTCTTGTTCTTCGACTAATTAAGCCCGCGCCAAAAAGACAAAATCGGCAAAGACTTCTATCATCTGAACCCGCAGTACGTCTTTGTTTGTGAACTCTGTGCGTTAAGTCAAACACATATCTGTCCTCAGGAATCATCCAATGATTCCAATTCATTGAGGTGTAATGATGAGCAGACGCAAGGCGCTGAGCTGTACAGAAACTCAAGCACAGCATCCGTATCAGGCAACACACGTCTCATTTTTAGCTTCAGCACCGGCAGCTTAACCAATGTGAGCGATGAGTGCTTTAGTAGACGGAAAGAGAAAAAAAAAGGAAGTGTAAGGAGGACAGTGAAAGAGGGGGGGGGGGGGGGGGGGGCAGAAACAGGCACATTTTTGTCATTGCAGCGGAGCCAGTGGCACTTCCGTCATTCATCAACCCGAGCTGATTACTAGTGAGTGTGGAGTGAGCCGACAGGATGCGGCGCCTGCAGCCATTACCATCAAAAATAGGTCCGGCAGGCCAGCGGGTATGTGATCCGCTGGAGTTGAAGAGACCGAGACCTGCCTGAAGGATATAAGGATATAAAAAAAAAAAAGTTTTGTCATGTTTTGCATGGCAACATCTATCTAACAGAGAGGTGAAGCAGTATTGATGATGGAAAATGTGCTCCAATAAAACGCGAGCGTTTAAATGTAGAAACCAGAAACTGAAACCGAGTCTAACAATCAGCAAGAGAGGGTGAATGTAGCAGACACCGCAACGCCTACTCACTTTACTGCGAGGGCCAAAAAAAAAAAAAAAAAAGGAGCTTTTATTCTCTCACCTGAAAAGGCTCATGAGCTCCGGTGCATAATGGAAGCAGTGCGGTAGAGGAAAGGGCTGTGCAGATATTACCAAGAGACAGAGTGAGAAAATATTCCAGAGTCACTCTTACAAGACTCTCTCAACCACATACTTAGTATTTAAACTTTAAGACGAGTTAAACATTTTGCACCGAGGCAGAAAAGTGTAGTGAAGCTTTTCTGACACTATTCATACAACTGGAGCATGCAGGGATCGCCCCTCAACAAAAAGCACTAATTGATGCTGTGGATATTTTAGTGGATAAAACATAGATGGATGCCAGAGATGGAAAAATTCACATTCATATTTATTAGCAAGACCGAAGTTTCTCTTTTGAAGTTTGGACTAGTAACTCACACGCTTTCTTTTCACTGAGTCACTTTTTTTTTTGTCCTCTTCATAGAGTGCAAAACAACCCGTTGATGATATCAGTTTGAAGTTATATTTAAATGTAGATGTCAAACACAGAAGTGTGGCCAAGCTGATCAGCTTTTTCCAGGAATCTTCAGGTCACACTTGCGTGACTATCCAGACGCCTTCTCTCGCCTTATCGTTCTTCGAGTAGTTTTGTATGAAGTGATTTAGAAAAAAAAAAATGCTCATGCGACCACATTGGCAAAAATCGTAAAAGTGCGTTCATGAATTAAAAGTGGCTGTCTTCACCGTTCGCGCGGCACGTTGCACTTTAGCTTGACAACCGCGTCAGTTGTGCAAAATGGAATAACGATCCCATCACGATCCCACTTATTCTAAAAGAAACCAATTTAAAACAGACTGAACTTTATCCATACATGAATTTATATATAATTGAGACAAGTGAAATAAAATATACATTTCACAGTGGACTGTGTGAGCTGTTTGTCAGGAGCGACGCTCACAGGACAGTTTTCTTCCCTTGGTCCAAGTGTAACCTCCCCTGCACACATGGGACTCTGTTATCACACTCACTTCATATTCAGAGTGAGTTTCATTCTCTTGTCATTATTGTGTATGATTTAGAGCTGTAGCAATTACACTTCAGTGGATTACCTATGCAGAGATACTGAGATTAGGATCTCCGCTTCATACAACCTCCTGCACGCCAGTTTAAAGTCGCGACCTGCGCTGCAATCCACTATCGTCTGGCAGAGTGCGGAATTGGCCAACCTTTTCTCAGTTTGTTTGGGAATTTGAATCCCTTTGCTATTCAAAACAGGAGGGCCTTATGACAGAGAGATAATTTCCCGGTGAATGTTTTATCGCAGTATGCTTGACAGTCTCCTCTCTCTCTCTCTCTCTCTCTCCTTGTGTCTTAAGATTCTCTGACTTTAGTCCAGGGGGGGGGGGGGGGCAGGCAAAGAGACAAGAAAAGAACAGTGTTTGTGTCCTTCCTCCTCTTTTTTTTTTTTTTTTTTTTTTTTTTATCACAAAAGAGCAAACACATATTAAACATACACAAGGTGCAGAAGCAGTGATTGCTGTATCTGCTGTCCTGCTGTGGGTGGCAGGGGACGATAACATAAGCCACAGGCCCATTTACATAATTAAAAAAAAAATATTTCCAGGCTGAATCATGGTCAGTTGGAAGCCGGTATTTTTTCCTGAAAAGAGAGAATTTTTTTTTCCTACCGTGACAAACATTATTTCTTAACTACCGGTATGTGCCATGTGCTTAGATTTTGGACAAATGTGTTCTTAATGTCATCTCTCATTGAAATTGGAGATGAAACTTTTCTCACGTTGGGAAGACAAAAAACCCCCCAAAAAACTCCTTTCTCATTCTCTTAAGTCTCAAAGAGTTTGATCCATTGTACAGTGCCCAGGCAGGAGTGAGCTCCTCCAGCACCTTACTTATTAAAAGAGGGGTGTCAAATGAGCCAATCTGAGCTTGTTTGCATCACAATCCCCACACACGGTGCTGATGTTATGCTAATGAAGGCTCAGCCCCAAAACTGTCCTCTCTCTTTCAGCGCCGAAAGTGGGCAGAGGGCGAGGAGGAGTGACACTGAAACTGCACGAGGGAAATCTAATGATGCAGCCGGAAAATTCAAAGCAACTCCGGTTTCTCCAGCTTGTCATGTTGCTTTATATGCATGTACCACGGTGCTTGCCTTTTTTATTTTTTTATTTTTTTTTAAGGCACTTTTTTTTTTTTCCTGTTTGTGCAGCAGAGCGTGAAAAAGATTCATTTCTGAGCAGCAGCTAAATGCCTTTCAGACATGTTTCTGTGTCTTTGAAGAGGAAAAGAAAAGAACTCTCCAATATACCTTCATCAGGTTTAACAAGCACTATTACCTGTCAGGGCAGCACTGAGTGAAGATTTAGGGCTGACAAGTGATTGCATTCAGGAAAGACTACACCCACCCACGTCTTTTGTCTGAGCTTCCTGACGAGTTGCAGAGCTATACCTTGTTTAAGGTTGACACACGCCGCTTCCTCTGTCTGACAAAGGCATTCATGCCATCTTAAAGATTGAAAGTAGAAATGGCAGCACCCGGATAGACGTACGTAAGGTTAAAGCAGGCTACGGCAAGATCCACTCCACCGCTGAAGTAATTTGTTTAGCATTGCTTCGGCTGTGAGGGTGGAAGTCTTTGTGATGTTTACTATTTCCGCGCCGTCTGAGCTTGCGCCGCGTCCCGTATTTTGGCTCTGCTTGTCCTCCCCTCTGAGCCACAAGAAAGGTTAAAAGCCTCAATTAGACACAGCCATGGCTGGCCAACGTTTCGCACAGTGCCTCTAATCTGAGAGGGAATCAGCACCCTTCAAAATCATCTAAATGTTCCACCACTGTCTCGAGAAACACAATCACAGCATCCAAGCTTGGGAACTTTTAAGGATCGTGTGTGTGTGTGTGTGTAATTTTAGAATGAGTCAAAGACAGGGAATCTGCCTTCAAGCTTACTTGACAAACGTGTACCAAGAGGAGAAAAAAAAAGCAATAATGGGGTAAATCCAGGTAAAAACCTTCTCTAAGCCATTGTTAAATATACCAGTCACCAAGGGGAAGATGCAGCTCTAAAAAGCAAACAAAGAAGAGAAGGATTCTGCAGCTTTTAGACAAGTGAGCAAAATGTGCTATGACTCAATATCTGGATTCGCCTTACTCAATCACATGTACAAGGTGTTTTAAACCCCCCCCCCGCCCCCCCCTCTTTAGTCCAAAAGATTCTTCCTCACTTTCTCTTTTGTTTCTCATTTCTTAAATGAGTAAAAAACGTGAATACATTACTTGTTATTGTTCGTCTTTAACCTGTCTCTGACGATTCATCTTCTCCATTACCTTCCCCATGTTTGGCGTTGCTGCCCGCTGCCTTAAAAATTAATCGTCCTGTTTAATAACGCCTCACGATCACAGTGCATTATTGATGGCGAGATCCTCAATAGAAGGATGGAGCTGTTTTTTTTTTTTTTTTTTAACCATCTGACTGCTCATTTTGAGAGAAGGGGGGGGGGGGGGGGAGTGGAGGGTCACCAAAGCTGCTTACTGGTGCATATCCGAGTAAATACAGCATGTTATTATCATAGACTAAAAAGAAGAAAAAAAAAACAGGACTCATGCGTCCAAAAATGCCCTGGATCCATTTCCCCCCCCCCCCCCCCCCTCTGTAAACAAACATGTTTTGTTGGATGGACATCGAAAATAAATAAGTCACACAGGCTGCTGAACTCCAGAACTGTTTTCCAGTGAACGTGACCCTGATGAGCAAAATCTCTGACCTCTCTAACTCTCTGTTTGCTCAACATAATTCGGCGTCTCGCACAGCCGTCGTGTTGCTGCTGTGAAACGTGCACTTGTTCATCTTGCTTATAGCCAACAGCCCCGTGGCACTGTTTGATCTTTGCATGGTTAAATTGGGAAGATGAGTTTGAGAGATTTTTGCTGCTCAAACTGCTGGGCTCTGGTTTCTATAATCTCTTATTTGTTTGGACTAATTTACCCATGACAAACTGCATCATGCAACAAACGTGTCTTTTGCCGTGTCCTAATGAGCTCCAAGTACCAACCATGCACCCTTTTTTTATGTGCACAGACTAATTAGATTCTATTTCTTAACAGGCGGATATATATATATGTATATATATACACTACATATTGCATTTGCTCTGTGTATTCCAAGGTGAGTCACACAGTGTCAAGGACTTATTGGACTTGATTGGCAGGTACTATCGCCGTGAGATGCCCATAGAATGGCAGGTCTCCCGTTCCTGACCTTCCTATTTATCTTGCTGTATTAATGTCAGCCTATTAATTCCTAAGCGCAGGAACATTTGGCAAAGACACCGTTTAACGGTCCGGGGACTGAATCATTCTTATCTCAACACACCTGAAAGGAATAGTTTTGTGCTATCAGCAAGTGGAAATGACATTTTTGAAAAAAAAAAAAAATCATTTGAGATAATCCACTTCACATCCCAGTTAAACATCAAAATTACAACTCAGAATGTATGGGACCTGTATTAACACTTTGTTACCGTGGCAAATCATCGGGCTATAATCCGTGTGGACAGACAGGTGTAGGTATCTTTCAGCGCTAATAGGATTTTGGTTGCATTTCTAAAGTGATTATGAAGCTATGGATTTCTTCTCGATTCAGGCAGAGGGCAAGGTAGCACTCAATGCCTGGAGGAAGAGGAGAAAAAGAACACGTGTTAAATGTTGACATTTTCAAATTAGGACATTTAAACTGATAAACATGTTTTTCTCACATTTCCAACCACACCTGATATATACAGTATATATATATATTTTACAAGGTCAGTATCTTCAGCTGACATTCGTGCCTCCATGAATGTATTTATGAGGAGGAGTGTGCCAGGGTTTGGCTCATGATTGCTTTATTTAGTAGCCATATGTCCTGACCAGTGGGGAGTACTCTAATCGATTAATTGAGTGGCTCATAAAAATGATCAATGGTGCAAACACTAAGAGCAATGAGCATGTCAAGCACCACACTTCCGTCACACGCTCAGACTAGCTCCCTTGCTCGCTCACTTGCTCGCTCGCTCGCTCGCTCGCATGCTGCTTGTGTTTGTATTCCGGAAATGTGGCTCGCGTAAGAGCCGGGTTATGATTTATTTAATCCAAACGTTTTGATCCGCAGATTCAAAAAAACAATTTATCTACGTGCTCTCAGATGATGAAAGGGGTTAGATAATACGGGTAAATGATAAGTGACTATGCAATACAGTGTGTAGGGATGTGGAGTAAAAAAAAAAAAAAAGAGGAAAAATAAAAGAAATGTCGCAGGGAAAGATCTCCGGCGAAAATAGGTTGGAGCGACTGAAGTTTTCATGTTTGGGTTGTAATGTTCTGATAATATGTTATATAACAGCTTTTACAGAGAACTCTGTCAACTGGAAAAAGGCTCTGCTTTGTTTCCCTCCTCGCTCCCTTTGTTTCTCTTAACGTCCCTCCTCCTCACTTTCTGTCTAAAGTGTCCGAGCTGTCCCGTTCCGACGTGCGTGTTTGACCTGGTATTTCCCTGGCTGAGCTCCTGTTCGTGTCGTGGCCTGCGTTTCGTGGGGGGGGGGGGGGGGAGCTGTAACACACCAGTGTTTGGTTGGTTCCACCGGTCCTGGTGCTGCTCTCAATCAATCCCTTCGGCGCGGCAGGGTCAGCCTCTGATTCCTCCCTGCCCCATATCCCACTCAGTGGGGGGGGCTCCAGACTCATCCGATCGGCAGCCCAATCCCCTCCCGCCCCGCTGGAGTGCGAATTTGGGGGAAAGAGAAACAGAGATAAGAGGAGTCTTATGGTATTTATGAATACATGCATGAGGATACTGTCGGGAAAAACCAGATAGAAACCAACTGTGTTCCCCCCACCATTCAACATGTGGTGGTCTTTTGGCTCTGATTTACATTTCAGTGGATCTCCGGCCCCATATTTCCCTTCCTTTGCATCCCTGTGATGTTCCATGACAATTAACATCCCCACTCTTTCTTGGGGTTTGTTGAAAGCAGAGGGGCTAATTCGAGGGTCAAGCAAGACTTGCAAGCTGTCAATCTTTTATTGTAACTGGAGCCCCCCCCTCCCCCACCCACTCCTTTTTTTTTTTTTTACTGCCCCCCCCCCCCCTCCCCAATTCTCCCCGAATGCCCCAACTCTTCTTCTATTCTCCTGTGGCCCTCTAACAGCCAGAGAGGGACAACCAGGAGCTTTGTCTTTTTCTCTCACATCTGCCTCTTGTTTCCAGACCCCCGCTGCATTCAAATTTCAAACTGTCCTTTTCAATCATCCCTCCTCCCCTCCTTTCTAATAGCCCCCTCCCTCCAAGCCTTTTTTTAGTTTTCCCCTTAAGGACAACTGAGCTCCTGCAATTCACAATTTGGTCACCCAGTTGTCGATAATAAAGCGTTCTGTTGTGTTACGGATAAATCAAGCACACATATGTTTAAAGCCTCTGGGCTCACGCCCCTGTGGCTCCTCCATTTCTCAGACTACTTAAACATCTGTCTGTAATGACTTCATATTTAGCCAAAACAGTGTGACGCCTGTTGACATGTTAGCAATCTGTGCTTAACAATCACGGGAAGATTGCCTGGATCGGGTCGTCTCGTGCCGTGCGTTCGAGGTAGCCATGTTGATCATAACGCTCTTCATCATCTGTCTGTCTCGCGTATAAACTCCAAAACCCCTGGAACAACAAAGGACGGCTGCAGAGGCTAACACCCACTCTGTGATCACACCCGAGTCGAGGGCTATTAAAGAAGAAGAAGAAAAAAAAAAAAGTCAAGGTATGATCACTGAGGGTTTGAAGGCGGGGAGAGAAAAGAAACCCCCAGCAGAGAGGCGAGACCTCGGAACGTTTAATGAGGAGAGCGGCAGTCTTCCTCCAGTCTGCGCCTTTGGTGCCTCAGCATGTTAAACACTCACAGCGTGATACAAAATATATTAAAGTAAAGCACTGTTATCATCGATTTACACAACACCCATTCCTGTGTACCAGGGATCTACATTGTTTTTTCTTCATGGTCGGGGGTCTCTACAGCCTCCGAGGCAAAAAAAAAAAAGTGTTTAAATGTGTTTTGTCTTTGTCTCCGCATTCTGACACGGGAGGTCTGTCGAGCACGGAACATCTTCTATGTGCAATGAAGACAGGAGCGCAAAAGCATTCATATTGATTGAACAGTGTGTTCTCAGGCGAAGACTTTAGATATTGTGTTAAACGTACGTAAGCGTCCACAACCACCGGAGAGACACAACTCGACTGAAACGCATGCTTTTAGCCTACTCCAGAGAGCTGCATTCAGGTATATTTAGGAGGCAAAACGGAGGAATCATTGAGTGATTTGTAACATTGGGGGATAAGTAGGCGGTGTAATTGTCCCGTGTTTTGAATAGATTTAAGTTTTCAGCGCAGCCCTTTATCCGCCGCATTAAAACCTAAACCTTCAACTGTGATAAGGGAATCCGCGCGCTAACATGCTCACTGCTAATACGATTACAACCACAGCAAGGCAATACGTCAGGTTTTGCAACTGCCTTGTAAAGGCCTTAAACAGGTTATCTTACTTGCGTCAAGGTCGTAAGCCGAGCTGGCGTAGCATCAGTCTTTGAAATTGCACTTGGCACGTGTCCGTCCACAATGGTGTGTCCGTGTTTTGTTTTTTTTCTCATTCTGCACACGCCCCACAGAGGTCACAGAGCCAACCAAATGCAAAGTGGGAATATATTTGATAAAGGAATGACAAGGCTAGGGATGGTAGGAAAATAAAACTCATCTTTTTGAGTGACAGTGAAATGAATGCGCCGCTACAGTCGACACCTGGAGCAATAGAAACCACTTTGAACTGGCAGAATCTGATGCTCAAAACTTGTATTATTATTAAATCTCTCTCTCGCTCCACTTTCACTATGTGCAAATGTTTCCTCTTGTGCTGCTGCTGACCTTTACATAAATTTACCGCACTTGTAACCTCACTGAGAACCACGTCAGCTACTCTTAATCTGAGTTTTCCCAGTACATTTTTTTGTACTGATTACATGGGATTATCATCATTTACGTGTAAATGTGTGTGTGATCCAAATATTGTCTGTCTCACTAAGTGGACAAGCTAAATCTTTGTGCGCACAGACGAAGATCGGTAAGCCTGCACGCTGACTTTAAAGCTTTGTTGTGGAGACAATCTTCTTAAGGCCTCCTTATTGAGCATAGACCTGCAGTGTAGGCTGATTATCTGTAGACACTTGCCTGATCAATTTAATTGGTGCCAAACGCACTGATCTGCCAAAAGACAAGGCTTAGAGTTCTGTGGGAATCCAATTGGTTGGGTCTCAGCGATCAACTTTCATTTGTCGCGTCTCATGACTGCATATTATTCCATTGAAACTAAATACACTGTGGCTGTGCGCGCTCTGCTCCTGTTAACCTCCTTTAAATGGCTCTGAAATTAGAGGTCTCAGGTGAGGCGTAATGTCATCCTAGATGAGCTGATTATGGCCGGCTTAATTATAACTTTGTTGGCTAATGTGTGTGCGCTCTGCCTGTTTTTTTTTCCTTCTCAGCAATGAATTATTACGCCGTCTGAGAACTCAGACAAAATCAGATCAAAGGATCTTCTCCGGTGTGGAGGAGTCAGCCGAGGCCGCGGCTCCGACGCTACACGACGAACAGAATCCCTCTCGCTGTGATTTTCACAACACTGTTCTTGTTAGCAGCTAGCATGTTGGAGAACGTTCAGTGCATTGAGCCCGAGCAAACAATCGCAGGCAGTAGACAGAAATAACTGGAGTGTTGTTTTTGAATGTGCTAAAAAGAAGAGGAAGAAAAAAAAAAAAAGAAAACAGTTTCTAATGGGGTCCTGTGTGCCTTGTTGCCAGAGTGACGCCATATCCCATGGTGAATGTGCTAATGGTTCATAGGAGCGAGAGGACTGAGCTTACCCCGGCAGTGTAAACACACAGACAAAAGGGAGCAGTTAGTAGTGTGAAACGCATGCCTGGGCGCGCAGGTATAGGAGCATTAGGTTTCACCCCACACAGCTCCAGAACTGTATCCATGACAGGGAGGAGGCCATTTGCTTTTGTAGCCAAAGAAAAGCAAAAACAAACATTGAAATAGACTTGTACTAGAAGGACAGGTATGGATGAGGTGAAGAGAGGAATCTGGTTTGGAGAGAGGGAGCGGGGGTATTGGAGAGAGAGAGAGAGAGGGGGATATGGTGGTTTGCGGTCAGTCACAACAAAGAGAAGTGACCATTTGCTCAGAAGTGTTTCTTTATTTGTTTGTTTGGCCGGGGCGCAGAGGGTGGAAAGAGACACAACATTATCAGTCAACAGAAGCGCTGTTGCTTTTTTAACCTCAGCTCAGAAGAAGTGAAATGCCCGTGTTAGAGAACACTGACAGAGCCTTTTTTTTTTTTTTTTTTTTTTTAAAGTGACAGGCTCTTTTAGAAGTAATTCTAGATTTTTAGCTGGCCATTTAGAAACGATTTTATATTAATATCATTATCGGACTCATGTTACCTCAAGACAACTCTGTACAAAAAGACCATGTCTACATCATACTACTTTCTGATCATTATCTTCTATTATTTGGACTTACATGACGTTTGTTTGTCATTTTTTTCCTCCATTGATCAGACATCCGCAAAACTGATCTGAACTAATACGACATGAAGATGAAACTGAACTGAATTACGTCTGGTGCCGCAGACGGTCACCTTGGTGCGTGTTGTGTTGTCTGTTTTTGGGCCTTAACTTGTACTTGCTTTTTTAGCCTTATTTCCAATATTAAGGTTTTTTTTTTTTTTTTGCACCAATACACCACGACGAACGCACTTGGCAATAAAAACCGATTCTGACTCTGATTTTTTGGCTTACGTTCACCGAGCTGTGAGCGCGGATCATTCGAACATTTTACTGTGACTGTGGTGTCAACCAACCTTTTCTTCGACACTTTTCATGTCAAGTCAGTTAAACAAGAACAACACACAGAAATACGACGCACAGTTGACAGTACAAAATAATTAGGTCACTGAACATCTGAAAAAAAAAAAAACACTTTGAGAAGTCAGAAAAATGTCACATCATTTCATTTCAGATGCTCTTAAAGGTATACTTTAGGTGTTTCGTGTCATAGCACTGATCAGGTTAGCATCACTTGCTATATAGGTCACAAGGAGATGGACGGGGTGGGTCCTATCTGCTGGCTGACAGCACTGGTCCCACCCCACTACCCCCCTCTCTTTGCCAGTTAGCATTCAGCTACCATTCAGGGATTTTCCTCCTTAAGATTGTTGACCTTCTGGGCTTTTTTTTTTTTTTTTTTTGTCCAGGGGCTTGCGTTGGTTTGTAGCATTTCACAGCTTAACGTTTGTCACATTTCTGCAGTGGAATGTAAATGCAGCATCAAGTGGGGTGTTATAAGAGTGTGACAGGCTAAATCACACCGGCAGGGTCAGCGCCGGCACGTGGAATCACTTTCTGTCCAGAGCTGAACATCTCTCTCTCTCTCTCTCTCTCTCTCTCTCTCTCTCTCTCTCTCTCTCTCTCTCTCTCTCTCGCTTTGCTCCACAGGTGAAAGGATCGATGATGAGTATCTCTGAGACCAGCCGGCTTGGACTTTTTTAAACAAGAAACTTAAAGTCACCACACAAACCTGCCAGAAACCATCAACACCAGGCGCCATGGCATGCTCCCTGTGGAAAATACAAACCCTTTGCTGGTTCCTCATCACGCTAGCCCAAGTGCACTCCACAGAGGGTAAGTACTTATAACTCAGTTTCCATTGTTTTCGCTAAAAACATACTGATTTCTTCTCATGCCAGCACTTTCATAGCATCTTTTGAATGAGTATTGTTTCAGGCTCAGTGACAGCCAGCGCCAGACAACATTTTTTTTCTCCATTGTCTTATTTAGGAATATAGCCCGAGCAGTGAAATTGTGACTAAAGCCAAATCTGCTCCCCTGAGTGCAGGCAGTGCTTTTGTAAGTAGTGCTCTTGCAGCTCTGAAGACAGTGGGCACAGGCGGATAGGGGATAATCTTGAGTGGTTTCATTAGTTGGTAAATTGTGATTTGTCTGAGATTTTCTGCTTGAAAGCGCCAGTTGTTCCCAGTGGCATCAGAGCTGGATCCATTTGTAAAACTCCTTGCTAAAATGCTCGCTCTCATGGCAGGCGCACACAGATTTCACACCTCGGGAAAAAAAAAACAAAAAAAAAACATAATGCCTAAATGCGTTTTAATCATAGTGCATTTATCTGTGATTGAATTGCTCTCTGTTGTGTCGCAAGAACAAGATCTATGCGCGCAAGTCCCATCACATGAACGGTATCCTTATCCTTATGTTGGCGTGTCATCAAAATCATTACGTTTGATGTTTAAAGATCAGCAAAACAAACTCAAGCGGGTGTCTGTTAATGCACTTTATCAGTTTAATAACGTTTAAATCTGATTGGCTGTGTGAAGTGTCTAATCTGTGACAAACTCTTTATTTTGATCCGCTTGGCTTTGTTTTTACATTTGAAGAAATCAAAAAAAGACAAATGTCGGATTATTGATTCACGTTTGGAAGGCGACGATTTCTCAAGACGCTTAATTCACACTGTAGCAAGTCACACTGGCACGATATATATATATATATATATAATATACCATATGTGTCTCTGCGATGAATCATCCAGCTCAGATTTTGATCTTTCACATAAGAAGTGCGAAATCCGAGTAGTGTGTGGACTCTGTAGGTTTCAGTGAAATGAGGAAACACGGGGAGTCACCGAAATCCCCTGAAAGTAGCTCGACTCGATCAAATGTGTTCCATATATGTTTGCTCTCCGGCGTCTCGTCTGAGAATCCTCATGCACTGATAAGAGTTTGCAATTTCAACTCAGAGGTATGTAAAAGTAAAGCTATTTAGTTGGACGGAAAGATAGTCCCCATCGTATGGAGAACCTGCCCCCCCCCCCCTGCTTGTTTGCTGTGGGTTTCAACAACAGAACCGATCCGATCACAATTAAACGTGTTCTCAGGTTGGAAAGCCTCGGGTGAGTCGTCGCACATGAAGGTTAAAGAGAAGGATTACATTTCAAAATAAAAGAAAGTCTAGACCGCAGCACTTGAAGAATGAATCAAATCAGAGTTTAAAGGGAATAATGCCATAAAAGAAAAACATCATATTTCCTGAGGACGTTTGCCATTCACCTGCTGTCTCGTCGGTTCCCCCTCTGCACTCACCTCCTCCACATTTCCCATCTCAGCTGCGGAGCTCGGTCCAGAAACAGTCCATCACAAACAATATCCCCAAGTAAACATGCTTCATTAAACTGCGTCTAGCCCCTAATATCTTTTTAATGCATTTTTATAATTGAATTAAATGGGTTAGGGAGATGCTGTAAATAGTTTAAAGTTTGTCCCTTCTGCCGCCCCCTCCTTCTGCTGTACGTTTGAAGTAAGACTGAACCTGTGAAGTTTTCACCTCTGACCTCCTTCTACAGCTATCCCCATCCTCCATATCTGACTCTTCGGGTCGTACTCATGTTCTCACATCTGTGTGTGCGCGCGCGCGTGTGTGTGTGTGTGTGTGTGTGTGTGTGTGTGTGCTCGTGCTCAGCTCATTCACGGCCACCAAAGCCTTTCATCTCTTCTATTCTTTATTTCTTTTATAACATTTCCCCCGAAAAACCAATCCTTATATACATCCACAACCCCCAGCAGCCCACTCAGTTACATTAGGTCCTGAAATTGATTTGGCGTATTATTTTAATCATGCTGTATATACAGTATGTGTATGCCACAGTGTAATACATATCAAAGGAGCCCTGGGGCCTCGAGCCTTTGAACCTAATGATATGGATATAGAATTAAGCATGTTCTACTCTCTTGTGTTTTATTACAGTCAATACAAGAATATCACTTTAGGTCCCTTTTGAGAATACTCTTTAAGTGCAATATCATTTACAGTCATATAACTGCTGAGACCATCATACGCATTTGGTTAAAAACAGAATCTTTCACACGTTTTCTTTGACAATCTTGGAACATACAGCATGTATGAGCTGTGTCCTTTCTTGTGTGTCTGAAAGCAAAATTATGTCAGTTTTCCAGTATATAATCCTACAGAAGCCCAGGAGGGTCATGTGGTGAGACAGATACTTTAATCAATATCAGTATCAGTGTGGACGTAATGATGTGAGACACATAGCATCTGGGATTTCGGCACTGAATAAAATTGCAGCTTTTTTTTTGGGTCGTCTTCCCCTACCAGTTATTTTTGAAGTGGAGAAGCACAGATTAGACGCATGGATTTGAGTGATATGACGAGACACGTGACTGTTCTTTATTTAACAGAGAGGTTCTGTCTCGAATCCTGGAAGGAGTCCCTAAAAAGTGTGACAAATCACCTCCGGATAATGATATGAGATTTAGAGTGTCGTTGGACACGTTTTTTTTAATTTTCAAAAATAGCCAAAAAATGTTAGAAGCTCAAAATGAGCTCAAAATGTACGGCGGCTCTGACAACCGATGTTATGTTTTAGTAAAGGGTAGGAAGAGAATGACATCATTTAAGTGAATAAAAGAAAATAACACTTCTGACCTTGCTAACCTTTAGTTTTTTTAATCGCGTGTAAAAGCTCAAAAAGTTAAGGACCAAAGAATTTTTTTTTATTTATCTTCCTTTGACTTTGAAGGGCTTTTTCTATGTCAATGCAACGAGCTGGGATAGTTATTTATCGATTGAGTTATTTTCAACACAAATGACCACTTGTCAGGTGAGACTGGGTCAGGAAGTAATATAAATCGGTGTCTTTCACTTTAATCAGCGTGCTCTACCCTGACCTGCTTTGATATTGTTTTGCATCAACACCGGTTTGCCCTGTGGCATTCACGGTGATCTTCTTCGAAGCTGCAGCTTTATTTCCCTTTGTCCTACTGGTGTCCTCTATGGATGTCACCATAGCAACCCACCAGAACTGGCGAAGGTGTAATTCATAAGTAATAATGTAAAAAAATAAATAAAAAAATAAAATGGAGATTTTCTCCCCCCCTCCCCTTGAAACTCATGGTTAAATTGGCTTGCATGTCTTCCAAAATAATGGAGTCAACTCTGTTGGGCTGAAAGGATTTGTCAGTAAAACACTTGAAGCTCAGCTTGCGGGCTCTCTCGGCTTTCCAGAAGACTTTTAAAATGAAGGTGAGACCGAATTAGAAACCAGGCCAGCATTCTGTGACAAGATGCAAAAAAGGAAACGTTTGCAACATGGCAGAGCAAGAAGAGCATTTCATTACCCATACTTAAAACTACTGAAACCAAAAAGAATTTGAAGTTTTCCTCATCTGACGACATTGCTGGCTTCACAATATATGGACAATCATGCTTGATAATAGCACAATATAAGCAAGTTCATGCTCAGTAGGTCAAGGACATGTTGTGTTAGAATGATTCAACATTTATTTCCCTCGACTGGATGTTTTGATTCCATTGCTAGAGGTCTAGTATTGGTTCCTTGTGTTCGGTTAAGGTTACACAGAGAGTCTGTCATGACAGAAAAAGCTGCTTTTCAGTGGCAAAAGAAGAAGAAGAAAAAAAAAAACGTGTCTGAACAAGTCTGACACTAGCAATTTCTGTTCCCTGCCTACACCTTGAAACCACACTATTGTTTCTTCTCCAATCTTTAAATGTTTGAACTACTTGAGATTTCTCAAGGGCAAAAGAGAGGGGCACCTTTAAAATCCTGTTTTTGTGCCATGTGAAAGGAAAAGAAGAGGAGCCTTCGAGCCTTCATCTCTAAGTGAATGGAGGGAAATAGACAATCAAGGTGTTCTGAAATGTAATTACTGGAACTAAAAGCCTAGAGCTTAATGTGAACCTGCAGGAAGTGGGTCCGGCACCTTGCAGCGCTGTGCCACCACCTATTTTCTCCAGGAGGCTTTTTTTTTTTTTATTGTAACCATAGCGATACAGTTACAGTGTCTATCTTTATGAAAACATTTTCAACCACACTGTTCTTAAATCTGATCAGGTTATTTATATAGTCTTCAGAAATGACAGTACTGTCTGTGGTTTCTTCAGCTTTTGATTTGCTCCACTTGGGGGCTTTGTTCTCGGCAGCTTTATTGTGCATTTTATCTTCAATAGAAAACAAATCTAAACACTGGCTGTCACATAAGCGTTTGGAGAAGCATGGGCACGAGGTCCGTTCTTTTGAAGTACTAATTGTGCAGGAGTTGTGTCTGAAAATTAAAAGCACCCCACTGCGTAGCCACACTCCACACACTGCTACCTGACCACTTAATTTGGTGTTTAAGGTATTTTAGAAGGCCTGGTCCATGGCTAATTTCCAAAAGAAACAAATCATTTCATTGGTAATTATTTTATAAAAACCCTTTTTCAAGTTACAGCGTCCAATTTATTCCACATTGTAGGAAGTACTAAACCATGTAAGGCCGGAGGGGTGACTTTTTCTCTTTGTCCTGTGTGTCTTTAGTAAACAACTTCTATTGGTTTTGTTTTTCCGCCTCCCGCTTGATGTCATCCTGGTTGTTTGCAGCAGACTGTGGAATCTGGCTTCCCGTGGAGCCGGGCAGGCGTGGGGCCTGTGTACGAAGGCCCACCATGCTGTCATGTCTCTTTCATCGCCAGCCAGGCTTGGCCAATAAGGAGATAAGGAGACAATGACTGGGAGAGCAAGCAGTGGCAAGGTGTAACCACAGCCCCTGGGTCTCCTCCCTGCCGAGCTCTTCAAATCCTCATTAGGATTTTCAGCAAAGGAAGGAAGGGGGAGGGGGGGATTTTGAGGATTAGGGCTTTGTCACTACTGGCTCCAGGTTGCTGTTTATAATGCAAGAGCATGGTGGAGCTCTTGACATCTTGTCACCCTCCTCCCTCATACCCAAACACAGAGCCTTCATCCACCTGGTATTAAGGGAGATTCCGCAAACCCCAAATTAATAAACTTGAAATAAGTTTTGTTTCCTTTTTCATTATAAAAAACCCCCCTATAGGTTCAGATAGTGACTCTGAGGCATAGACCTGAGGGCTGGATGATACAGAGCTCAGAGATCAGATACCAATGGGGGGAAAAAAGTAAGAAAAATACAGATTTCTGATATTTTGCAAGCTTAGCTCAAAATGACTCTGATATGTACTTAAAATGATTAGAACAGGATTAGTGCTGTGTAGTGTGACTCGCACACTCCCAAACATCTGACTCCACATTTAGATCAATGTTGGCGCCCAGTACCCATGCTGGTATCAGAATTGTACCAAATCTAAGAGAAACCTCACACCAGCCTTTGTCTGAGGGTTTTTTTTTTTTAAACCAGATTCCATTGGTCAGTGTTGGGTGTGTGTGAGTGTGTGCTGCTGAATCAGCATTCTTCTTAATGGATATTTATGCACATGTAACCTTGGGAAGCCTCATTAGTTTGTTGTTAGCTGTCGTTCTCCATAACTCACACTGAGATCTCATGCGTGACACCAAAACGGCCGTTTTCGACAGGAGACGTGACGCCTTGTTTCAACTCCAATTACTCTCCACTGTGGGTTCCTCGTAGCGGGGGCCACCGTACATGTTCTTCCGTGAGGCCATTTGTCCTCTCGACTTCGTTTATTTCAAGCTTTCCTGAGCTGTACGTTTCTTATTATAAACCAAATGCGAAGAGTTTTTTTTTTTCTCTCGCAAGGATGCGGCTGTTTGTATAATCAAGTCATGGGACTGGCGGACCTTTCACACAAAACAACAGGACTGTGTTTCTCTGCATGGTGCTCAACCTCTAACATGCTCCTTAATTGGGTTTCAGACTTGTCTAGGAGAGTGGTTCAGCGTGACAGAGTCTCCGACTTACTGTGGAAAAAAAAAAAAAAAACCCCTACCATCTCCCATCATTGTCGGTGCTGATCTCTGTGGATAATGGGCATTCACATGTGTCCCACGTGGCCCCTTGCTGGGTGGGATCTCAGGCACCTTAGATTAGTCATCTACCCTCATGTCCCTTGTCTATCTTTGGATTTTACCGTCATGCTTTGTCTCACTTTGTTCTTGCCCAGGTAGAAACATGTGGGCCCCAAAACAATCCACAAAAAAGCATGTTCTGATAACCCACCCAGTCTCTCTTCTGAATCCCGATAGAGACGAGAAGAAAACAAACATGACTTATCAATTCAGAGCAGTGGTCTAGAACCAAAGACTGATTATTCATGGAGCATTTTTTTGTTGTTGTTTTATGCTTCTGATGGTTGTCTGTGATCTGGCCATGGCAGATGTGACAAGCAGTATGTGGGCATCTCTGTATAAGCGGGCTTCAATTTGTTAGAGACATGCAATCAGTTTTGAAGTTCTCTTTCGTCCTGCTCTTTTTGTGCCATATTTGTTCTGGTAGAATAAAAAGGGTGACGCTGGCTGCAGGTGAGGATGTCAAAGGTTGACGTATAGGTAACTTCGAAATGCACTTATAATCAGAAAATCCCCCACGCTGATCATGTGATAACAGACATAGCACAGGCTCTTTTGTTCTTCTATAATTTGTGTTGCTCGTGGACATCAAGGACCGCGGACAGACCTTCCGCGAGGACTGCTGATGAAGTGTGCCGAGAAGAGGCAGATGAGGAGAATGCTTTTGATTATGCAGCCTGGATGGTATTTCAAACAGGAAGCAGCGTGTGCGCCAGACAAATGAACCAGCTCAGCCAGTCAGAGGGCAAACGAAGCTGGGGTTTCCTGTTTGCCACTGTAATACTGAGGTTTTTTTTAAGGTGATTAAACAGCAGCAGTTCAGGTCACACAGGGAGCAGCACTACAACAGTTCCTTCTACCTTTATATGTGTCTTAGCTTTCTCTCTGTGAATCTGTAAGGAATGGCCTGTTAATGTGCAGTCAATATGCCGCGCAGTTTTTCTTTCACACGCAGAATTGCAACGTGTCAGTGGGAGCAAATTACTCCACCTTCTGATTTGAGCAACGGGGAGAGATGAATGCATCGAAGTGATCGTATGAGACCTGCTATTTATGAAAGCATCGAGTCATGCCTGCGAGCCTTCCATGCCACATACGCTGAAATCGCAAATGTAAACAACAACAATCTGCAGGTGTTCAAGAGGTATGTAATCACGTTTTCATTGTGAGCGTGCTGTTTAAAGGCTTGCTCACCGAAGCACAGGAAAGTGTGGTTACGGGTTGGATGGAAACTGATTGCAGAACATGTAATGACAGATGCTGGAAAGACGACATAATAGAGCCAAAGAACTATGATTTCACACAGTTTTTCGGTTC
The DNA here is from genome assembly GCF_947650265.1 of Symphodus melops. Classification (NCBI taxonomy): domain Eukaryota; kingdom Metazoa; phylum Chordata; class Actinopteri; order Labriformes; family Labridae; genus Symphodus; species Symphodus melops. Next base: position 11,987,031 of record NC_136698.1, read on the forward strand.
ACTCTCGAGAGTCAGATGCGAGATATTCCTGCTTGCCCTTAGTGGAATCCTCTTTGTCCTCTTGCTTTCAGGCCTGATTTAGAGCAGCCATAAATCCTAAAGAGGCTCCTGTAAACGAGGGGTGGTGAAACTACGCCCATAAATAAAAAGGATTTAGAAGCAGAAGCCTTTTGAAAGAAGTCTGAGTGTCTATTTATGAAGCTTGTTAACCTAGAGTTTCACCACTGTAGTCAGTATTTTCCCTTTTGTTGAAACTCCTGATAGCCTTTTCTTTATAGTGACGCCCGCAAAAGCAAAGCAGACTTTTAGAAAATGCTGCGAGACAAAAAAATAAAAAAAATAAAGCTGCCCCAAAGCTTAATGCTCCAATCTGGTTGGTCATAGAGTGAAGTAGTAATGAAATGTTGGTTGCATGTAAGGCCAGGCCATTTGTGCCTTGGCAGATCTTGACTGGGTGACCTTTTGAGTCCTAATGACCCCTGAGTGCCTCTAAGTGTCAACGGCTCTGGCCATTGCTCTTAAGCCCCCCCCCCCCCAAGTGAATGATGGGATGGAAAAACAGTCGTCAAAGACGTCCCTTTGCTGTGGAAACGGTTGGAATCAATAAGTTTATTATTTTTGAGCACCTCTTGTAGTTTGGAGTTTCGGGATCATTGCCTTGAACAGTCGCCCCCAGCACAAGTAGTCACATCGTTTTTGCAACAGCCAACAAGCAATCGAGAAGGATGTTAGGCATGAGAGACATCTCATAAATGCTGAAGGACTTCAAAGTGCCCCTGCTGTGACGTTCTGGAAACAGATGGAGGAGTGTGAATGTTGGGAAGTGGACATAGTCTTTGGAGTAGACTCAGCCAACTCCGACAAAATATATCGAGGTTAAACGTCGTTTGAACGTTTTAACAATCAGCTCACTGAAGGGGAAAAAAAAAACATATGAGATGGAAGGTCATCATGATATTATTCACTGTGGATTATGACGACAAGCAGCCAATAGATTCTCGATGAGTAGAATCCAAGAATTACATTTGAGTTTGGCAAGCTCTCCTCCTCAAGTGTTATTAGAGCGGATCCTTGAGCTGCAGGAAATCTAAAGATAATAGTTCTTTGACAAAAAAAAAAAAAAGAGAGAAAAAGTTCATAAAAAAAACAACAACCAGTTGTTTCCTTTGGGTTGGATTTGTGGGATGAAGTCTCTTAAGTGTTACAGAATAACCTTGAGTGAGCCCAGTCAGGAGACAAAAGCCCGGGAGCCTTGTGTGTGTATCTAGTAAAACAGCATTGTGTCACATAACAATGTACCAAACTCAGAAGGCAGCAGGTCTGCAGTCTGAATAAGAGCTGCCTAAAGAATTCATCTGGAGCAGTCGTCGTGTCATCGGGGCATGACTACCCGGTTGGTCGGGGGAATTTAAATGCCAGGTGGGGTCAGTTGAAGCACCGGCTGAATAATGTGGCACAAATGCATACACATGAGAGCCCAGTCTCTGCTTGACAAAGTGCACTCTGGGAATGCAAAACCAAGCAGAAGGACCTTTCTCATTTGTTTGTACTGCCACTGGTGACCCATTGGGAAACACTTCCTTATTGAATGGAGGAGCATCAAATGCTTCATTGGAGCAGAGAAGGAAGTCTGGGCTACCCAATGTATCTGTTATGGGAACTGTGGGCATGATGCAGACCAGAGGAAGAGCTCTAAGGTCGCTTCTTCATCCATTAAATCAATATTTGAAACTGTCTGAAAAATGGTTACTGATAAGGCATCATGAGATCCAAAGTGTTGCTGTTACTAAGAAGTGGTAAAAAGTTCTACAAACTTGATTTTGTTCAGATAGCAGCGTACTGTTACTGTCATTGTCTGTCTATCGCCAAATTGACCAGAAACCAGTTGTTTTTCGGGGGCTTAAAAAAATGTTGGTTGATTGTATTGATTGCCGTACTCGTCACTTGACACCACGGGAGGTATTGGAGGTCGATGCAGACGCTGGTTTTTAGTATCAAACTACTTCTCTGCACATTGTTTGTAGCCACTGCCCTTTAGAAGTTTTCTTTCAGAAGTACTCGCAGGATCAACCAAACCTGTTTCGAGTGGAGAGAGTGTTGATGTTGAAGCTGACATAATAGTCACACAGTCGGTGTTGTTTCTTTATTTGGTCTGGTTTGAAGGTTGTAAACTTCACAAATATATCTTTTTTTATTTATTTTTTATTTAAAAAACCAATTTGACACTTTACCACTATCTTGATGAAATAAGCAAAAAGCCTCGACCTACCCTTGATCATGTGACGATGTGCTGTAATTTAATGCTCAGATCTACCGGTGACCATTTGTTAAGGACCGTGAGGGGAAAAGAAATTTACTGTTTGATGGTCATAGCAGTCATTCCATTACCAGAAGATGTCCTTGCATTTTTGTGTGACCTAAAAAAGCACTCTTCTCTTTTTTCTCTCTCTCTCTCTCTCTCTCTCTCTCTCTCTCACACACACACACACACACACACCGCCTGGCCCCAGGGCTATCCGATGTTAGACAGTGAGATGACATTGTGTGCTTGTGCGAGTGCAGTCAGCCGACATGTGCAGATGATGTGAAGTCAATAATGCATTATGAAAAAAAGAGGATTTATGACCTTGATGAGCCCCACAGAGCTTAATTAGGCCTTAAGGTTGATTTACATACAAGTACATGGAATTTGATGAGGCTGTGTTTTCCTGCTGGTGCCGCTCATTTCGTCTGGCTGAAACACTTGATGCCTTTTTTTTGGTTTTTTTCTAGTTATGTAAAACTGACTTTTACTTGAGTCCCTTTTTTTCTTTTCTTTTTGGTCCGAAAACAGTAAAATCATTGAGTAAAAAGCTGGGGGATCATATTTCTATTCTGTGTAATGATGGAATTTCCTGTCTCTGCGAGTCGAGGGGAAAAAGGCAGAGTGCAGATGTATAAAAAAAAAAAACTCTGACAGGGTAAATTTCTGCTAAAGAAGCCCACCTTAACACCAAAAAGAGGGAGGAAAATGGCAGCCTTTTTTTACCCATGGCTTCTATTCAGAGAGAAATGACAAGATCTTTTACAGAGTCATGTACCTATATCAAAGATGCTCCTGATAGCCCCCCTGCTGTTGCTATGGAAGTGGCGGAGATGTAAATGAACTGGAGTGAATTGGATGGTGGAGAATACAAATGAGGTTGGAATGCTCGTTCCCCTGCTGCTGCTGCTGCTCTTCTTCTTCTTTTCCCTCAGCTGCTCTCTCTCTCTCTCTCTCGCTCTCTCTCTCTCTCTCTCTCTCCTGACTCATTTTTCTCTGTGCAAGTCAGTTTCAAAGACCTAAAATTGACGAGTCTGAGACATACTTCGACTCTACCTAACGTGTTATTGGATCTAATTTTGTTGAGGTATTTCATTTTTCACTACTTCAACTATTTTTAAACTATTTTTGTAACTACTTTCATTTTGTAACAAAGTTTTTAAGACGAGCGTACTATTTTTAAAACTTGCAGTATGCACCGAGCTAATGGATGGAGGAAAGTAACCGAAAAAAAATCAATGTCATGTCTCTTCGCAGAATGACTTTGCGCTCCGATAGAAACGTGAGCTAGGGAGTCTCGTCTGTGCGTTTCTGCGCCTCGTAAGTCGTCGTCTCAACATCAGTTGTCACAGAGTTTAATAATCTACAGATGTTATGGGCGGAATTACAGAGCAGGCTAAACCTCGACATAAGTGACTGTCATTTGCTGTTAGCCAAGCCCAAAATATGACATCAGCTTTCAACACACGAAGAACAAGAAAAAAAAAAAAGACACTCAGGCTCAAGCAAAAGTAGAAATTCAAAAAAGAAATTCAAAAGCATGTTAGCATCCGTCAAACCAATAGTGAGTTTCTTTTTCACCATGGCTACAAAAAGTCAGCGGTCCAGCTTGAACCCTGCTGTTTGCAGGATATTTGCAATATTTTCTTTCTCCTCCTCCCCTGCGTGGACCTGACTTCTTAAGAATGCATGCTCTTGTAAAGGATATCTCTGGATTATAGAATCAGCACTGTGGGGAGAGTCTTGACTTAAAGGTTTCTTCCCCCCCCCCTCGCAGACTTCCTTTGCTTGTATCACAGAGAGGAGGCTGCAGGGCTGGAGGTGGCAGAACCTCGACGGACTCATGCTGCGTTTCCTGTGGCTCCGAGCTATTGCTATAGGCCATACTTTTCTTTCACCCCGAATCCCCCCAGCAAGCGACCTTGTCGACTCAGGAGTGGCGAATAATGGAAGGACGCGCGGTGACGCTGGCTCATTCACAAAGCAGCTGTGCGCTGCTCATCAGGAGAGCGAGAAAAATCAAAGGGATGTGTTAACGTTGGACGACGAGCATCGGGAGCGTCCCGTCCCCCCCCCCGTCACACCTCTCATTGGCTCTCGACAGAAAAATTATCTGGTTTCACATCAAAATAATCTGGAGACCTCTTTTGTGCACTGGCCACAATGATGAGTGTCTGAATAGGTCTTTTGATCAGCCTCTGCTGTGGCCCTGGACTAACTCTGGATGCATGTGCTGCTCAACTTACAAAGGGTCATTTTAATATGAAAACCATTTACTGGGAGCAAGATAGGCCTGAGCAAAAGCAGAATAGCACCTCTTGTCCGTGTATGCTTCATTATATGCAGGAGGCAATGGTGGAATCCTTTTATTTAATTAAAGTGACACAAGTTTGTTGTCTAAAAGAACAGAAGGTTACTTAAGCTGTGTGCACTCGTTATATTCTTTCTGTACATAGTATGTACAGTAAGCCCCCGTTAGGGCTCATCACCATAATGTCTAGTTTCATGGGACTACATGGTGGAAGGTCCCCGCATGGCTGATAAAGATCCTAATGACTCCTCGTTTGTGTGAAATAGGAAGGCATTTTGTTCATTAACACTGCTTCACTGACACTCATATCCTAGCAGATGGTCACTTTCCAATTGATTTGGCTCATCTGTGGGAAAAAAAAAAAAAAAAAAAAAATTAAAACATTACAGCACCAAAGAGACAGTGCATAATAGGCCCTCCTTTACATATGGGAGTTTCTCACAGCTCTTCAGCCACAGATTGTATCTGGGCCCTAATGTAATGGCAAAGGTTACACATGGTTGGACGCCAGCACGGGAAGATTGAAATAGAGCTTCCTCATCGGTGCAATAAAGTGCTATAACCCATGGAAATTCAGGTCCTACGCGCCAATCAGAACCTTTTACAAGCATGTGACAGGGTGTACTAATGGGTGTAAAAAAAAAAAAAAAAGATGAAGCGACACAGCTTTTCAGTTTGAACTTGGAGACTGTAAAATATACAACTATTGTAATTCCTTTCTAAGGGTGACCGTAAAACTGGACGTAAACCGCACCCAAAACCGCACCCATCACGGCCCAGTTCGATGCATGCTGTATGTCTGATGATGAGGATTTGAAATGATTCTCCTGCAGCGATGGCAGTAGGGTGAGTGACCAGAATGCCTGATCAGAGAGACTCTCAGCAAGGCTATGATAGAGATCTGACCAGCCATGTCTCTGCTGCAACATGTTGCCATGGTCACCAGGACGGAGCGTTCAACATCCTATTTGATCCTTTTTCTTTTTTTTTTTTCTTCTTCTTCTTCTTCTTCCTTGAGTTGAATTATCATAGAGCGTGTGAAACTCCCGACGAGTGTGTTAATTGATTGGCATCTGTCTCTCCAACCCTTTGCACGTATAGGTGTGTGGATGCACTTTTGCAGAGTGTTAGGAACATCAAAGCGGAGGAAAATAACATCTCATATTCTGAGGAGGTGTCTGAAGTGTGTGCTACCCGCCAAGAGGAGGGTGCTGAGTTTCCCCTTTGAGTGTGAGCAGTGTGTGTACCTGTGCGACGAAAACCTAAAAGGGAACACAACTTCAAAAACTCCCCTCGGCCGCAGTCACGCGGTTCTGCTTTTGTTGTGCCGACGTGCAAAAAAAAAAGGAGGCGTGCGCCGTGTGTGGCACCTTTTTTTTGGGTTGGCTCAGCAAATTTGATCCCCATTTGTTGGAAACTCATAAGTTAAATTAAAAATAAATAAATAAATAAAAGCCCCTTCAAACACAATATAGCAGAAAGTGATCCCAGCTGCTCCAATAAACGGAGCTTTGCTGTTTACGTGATTGAAGGGATGCATCAGTTTCGAGTGCGAGGAACGGCGGCAGCGCACAAACATCCAGTAAGCATTGATTTCTTTGTTATTGATCACTGTCACCATATGGAAAGATCATCTTTTTCATAAAACGCATTCCCTGAAATGTTATGCTAATGCCCTCATAAGCAAGTTTTGATTACTTTTATTGCTCATTTGAATAAAGAATTGATTGAGACAGTAAGCATTAGACGGTGTTTATGTCAGATTTATTGCCGTCATCTTATTCGGTTTGTAATTACGATGCGTTACCATGCCAGAGCTGGATGGATGTTGTTCTGTTGTCTTCTTATTATCTCTATGAAAAAGGGGGAAAAGGATTTATTTGAAGTAATCACATAAGCCCTCTATTATTCAATATGAAAGAACATGGAGCAGATTCTGATGTGTCAGTATTACAGAGAGTGAGAGTACAGAAGATTGTTTTTCCCAGCTTGTTTTGACTGATGAATTTTTCTGTATGTATGCGGATATTGCAGCACATCACTGCAGTTTGAAATGTGTACTTCTAGCGGAAAGTTTAATTCCAAACAGAATTTAAAAAAAAAAAAAAAAGTCAGTGAAGCCTAAAGTGTTGAAGATATGAACAGTATCAGAATATGCAACAGAGCATTGCTCGGTTGCTTGCGAGAAGGACGTTTATCTATTGGATTGAAGTTTGATTGTTGGACTATTGGATGTCCCTCGCATTGATTGGTCCGTGTCACTCATCTCCCCGTGCACTAAAAATACCATCTGACACCAGGGCCAGTAAGTAGTTCAGCCTCAGGCCTAATCAATGGAGAGAGGCTTTTGGAAGGTTGTTTACTGCCATGCTTTCGGTCCACTGCGAGCACACCCAGCTGGCGTTTAAAAGGACGGCAATTTTGTTTGATTTTTTTTTTTTTTCCCCGAGATTTGAACACAAAAGTGTTCCGTTATTACAGGGCCCGTCATCATCAGCATGGTTGAAAGGTTGCTCATGTTTTTCAGTCGGAGTCTTAAGAGTGTTTCTCAAGCACACATTTATCTCCTCATTGCTCTCTAGTCTCTGTTTTTCTACTTAAGCCGAGAGACTAAATAAGAAAAAAAAAACAAAAAAAAAACAGAAGCTGAGATTTTAAAAGCTCTGCAGAGTGATTTAAGTGTTCCTTGGACACAGCGCATCAGCGGGCTTGGCTGAGGGATCCAGGGATAAAGCTCAGAGGTTTTGTACATGGCTAAAAAAACAAAAAAAAAAACAGTTCAGTCCTTGCCACAAAGTAGGTGATTGCGGGGTTAACGTATCCCATTCTGCAATATGCAAATGCTGCACAATCGATCCATTTGAATCTATGTGACCTCTATAATGGAGAGCAGGATTCAGTCAGTTTAATAGGTAGAAGTATACTGCCTGGTAGTTGTATTTCAAACATTTGAAGATTGAATATTCTGGATTATAAACACTCTTAATTGCAGGAATGTTCTATTTTTTTGGGAGTTTAAAAACACTTTCAAATCCATTTTTTAAAAAATATGAAAGCTCACATTTTCTTGTTTGATTTGACTGACGGCTGAAAGAAAGCGAAGATGTGTCTGCATTATACATCTGCTGTTCTCAAAGCTTTGAATAGAGTATAAAAAGTGTAATGTGGCATTGATTGGTGCTCTACATAGGTTCTTATAGAAGCTACACATAGCATTGATTGAGCTATGCTGGAGTGCACTGACACAAACTCCAGATTGGATGTCAAGTTCTCCTCCTAACACGCCGTTTTATTTTTATTTATTTTTCTCTCCCTACTCTGGCTTTTTTTTTCTCTCTCTCAACCCAACAGATCTGATAAATTTTTTATCACCTTAAATGTTTCTTTTTGACTCCAGAGAGACAAATGGGCAAACAAACAAAAAAATACAGAAATACGGCAGAAACCGATCATTTTCTTGTTTTCATGCCTATTGGTCACATGAGAAAGTTTGACGTCAAGAAGAGAAAGTAGGGAGAAAAAGATGCCTCCCCGATGATCGTATGCTTCCAAACAAATAAAGTTTTATCGAGGTTAGATAGGCTAGCCGCCCTCTCCCACACAGATACATCCTTTGTTTACCTTCAGCTCCTCACTGAGAAGCCTATAAGTCATGCTTTCACCTGATTGGTGCACAAACGGAGGATCAAGCAATACAAACTGACATTTATCTTCCTTTGTGAAATACCACATTAGTAAATCCGGCAAGAGGCACAGTACAGAATGCTAATCTGCTGCCGCTGTTGCATAGCATTTAATCAGAGAAGGATAATTGTATTGGTAGTTAATTGATGAAACTTCCAATAGGGTAAAATGGACTTGGCATTTTCAGGTCAATCTAGCAGAGCTGAAGTTAGTGGTTTAATTAAACGTGCTGCACCACACAAAGAACATTTCACAGCACAGCACGACTCATGGAAAATAGAAAAAAATGCCTTACAACTTCTCATACATGTACTGGACATGCCGAGGTGCCTAATAAATGAGCGCATAAGAGGTAATGATGACATTCCTTTTTGTTTTGCTCCTGTTGCTGTGAACCAAACCTCATTAGGGAAACAGGCTTTGGAAACACTAACAACACAACCGTCAACCAAGTTGCAGGTAACAACACGAGTTATTCAAGAGAGGTGACAAAAGTCAAAACCAGACGAAAGGAAGCGCTGCTGTTGTTCAGTGCTGCGTTTGGTGGAGTTCACAGAGGGGCAGCTGGCAATCTCTTTAAGCTCTGTGCAACTCCCCTCTGGTACTTGACGTGTCACAGACGTTAAAAGCTGCTCCGACCAAAAATATCCCGTATTTTGGATCGCTATAGTTTACGTATGTAGTTTGCTGCTGTTGGCATGGCTCACATTTGCAGAGCACAAAGCCACAATATTGATTTCTTTTCTGTTTTTCCTACCTCCTCACCCTCCCTCACACACACACACACACACACACACACACACACACACACACACACACACACACGATTACAAGCACACATACACAACCATTTTTCCCCCCCCCAGCCTTACAATAGGCCTCTCTTCGATTGTCAGAACTGCAAAGTGGATTAAATTACACTCATGCTGTACAGATGCTTGCTGTACTTTTTCATTTTGGATAGAAAAATGTACTTTGTAAAACCACAAGCCTTTGGTGATGGGCTTTTGGATGACAGCGTGTTCCCGTACTGAAATGAAAGAAGAAGAAGAAAGAGAAAAAAAAGCCCTTTGTGGTGACAGCATTTTTTTACTTCCAAATTAACTTCTTAATGGAATTATAGTTTCTCTTGAGATTTAACATCTACATGAGTCACAATCCAGACGCTTTAGCCGACAAACTAGATTTCAATGACGCATATTGATTTTTTTTTTTTTTTTCAGGATCATTTAGGCATGCGGATGACATACTGGCACCATTAGCTCACTGGTGCAATTCAAATCTGAAATGTTCACTCAATACACCATTGCATGTCATGAAAGTGCTCCAATCCAACGTGTAACCATCAACACAACAGCTGGACACGTCCAGCTGAATAAAAAGGGAGTGACAATGCAATCCAAAGAAATCTGCTGCATGTTCTCTCAACACACACAGCTGTGATATCATGTCTTCTTACCGTCTTCCTCTGTGTCAGCCCGACTACACATCTCCCTTCGATTTGCACTGAAAGAGCTCTTTTTCCCCCTCTGTCTTCTCCCCCAGGGTTCAGCCGAGCGGCCCTACCATTTGGCTTAGTACGGAGAGAGCTGTCTTGCGAGGGCTACCCCATCGATCTGCGGTGTCCAGGAAGTGATGTCATTATGATCGAAAGTGCCAACTATGGCCGAACGGATGACAAGATCTGCGATGCCGACCCTTTCCAGATGGAGAACGTCAACTGCTACCTTCCAGATGCCTACAAGATCATGTCACAAAGGTAAGACGGCAGAGGTCTCAGTGCTGCACGAAAAGATTGATTCTAAAATGAAGACTCTGCCAAAGTTACACGGCTTAAAGAAAATAATTGACAGGGTTCACTGTTACAGCTCCTTTTCTTGCTCAGAGCAAACAACTTTGGACTGCAGTCAGTGTCAACCATTTCATTGTTCTGCTTGCCCCTGTTGGCATCCATTTTTCCTGCGTATAAAAAAAAAGGAAAAAAAAAAGATCTCACTCTCCCCCTCGCCATCGACAGTAACTACGCTGCAGCTGGATTGATTGACTCCTTCGAAAATAGCAAAACTCTTGAGCAATTGTGGAGTCACAAAAAAGAAAGCAAAATGCGACAGTAGCTTGTCCGCATCGATACTGTTCGAGACATTAATGCTAGTAAGATGCTTAGGTAGCTGAACCGGATCGAAAGAGAATTACAGACTTCAATCACAACATGGGAGGCGAAGCGAGCCTAATAAACAAGAAAACAAGTTATTGCTTTCTGAGGAGTCAGAGAGTGCAGGAATAAAAAAATCTAAATTCACATTTGAGAATGTGAATGTGAAAAAAGTTTTTTGTTGTGTGTTTGTTTTTTTAAGTAACATTCTCATAAAAAGAACTTTTTTTAGTTTGTTCAACGTATTTGACAGGAAAGAAAAAAGTGCAGGTAAGGTAACTATTCTGCATATTGTCATTCAATCTGTTGAATAAACCTGCTTGTAAATGGCCTCTAGCTTAAAGAAACATCAGTCACCCTTAGCTTCGTTTGTTCTGTACTGTGTGTGTGTGTGTGTGTGTGTGTGTGTGTGTGTGTTCAAAAATGACTACAATACAAAAAACAAAATCATTATAAATAAATTAAAATATAGTGTCATATTTTTAACAGTGCCCATTAAATTGTAGCAGATCCATGAAGAAGATTAAGTTGATAAAAGTTCTGCACTTAACAAGTTTTAGTTGCAAAATGTTTTGAGTTTATTTTTGATTTATTTATTTTTTTCTGTCGTTGCTTTTGCTTAGCCTGAACTTTGATACACTACTCGATATGCCCCCTCTGGTAAATCCTGTTGTACAAATATAGGATTGCCTCCTAGCTTACTGACCCCGCAGAGATGTCCTACATTTAAAGCCACTGTGTCTGCAGCTATCACTCACGTACGAGGACAATGATTTAGTGTGGAAAACAAACCCACTGAGGAGCACGGGCCTGTGCACACACGCGCGACTCAGTAGGGTTCCGCTGGTAACACCGTATGCATGAGACCTTATCCAGGAGACCAGTTGTCACATAGGGATGCCATGTGAGCCAAAGTGCACGAGATGGAATGACATATGAGTGCCACAGAGAGAGATATTGGATGGTTTGAGAGTGTCAGCAACTCTTGCAAGCCGCCCTGGGAAATAAAAACCAAAAAAAAAAAAAAAAGAAACAAAACAGTGGCGCTCTTGTATTCAGGGGTTTATTGTCAAGCTCTATTTGATGAAGTCAGATAGCTGACTCATATTGTCTGTGTTCAAAGGCTGCAGCATCTATGCTCCCTGCTTGTGGCCCAGTGTATTATGCTGCCCTCAGCCATGCTCGGGCGAAAAAAAAAAGAAAAAGAAAAAAGAAACGCCCACTGAAGCACAAATACTGACCCAGCAGGAGCCACCTGAGAACAAACCCTAAAACAGTCTGGTTTCAAACGCTGGTTCATTTGTCATATGCATATCTTGAGAGTGCCAGAGGCTGCACAGCTCAGATGGGTTTTTTTAAAAGTGTTTTTAGCATTTCAATGTCACTGCCGAGCCATTGTGCTGAGAGCAGAGAGAAAAATATGTGCGATTTAAGAAATATCTCAGGTACAAAAGGTCCCTCTCAGTGAGATTCAAAAATCACACAAAAAGTAATCTTAATAGAGTTAAGATCTGATACAGCAAGAAGAGCAAAAAAAAAAAAAAAAAGGATTCGACTGGCAAATATTTACCTGAAGCGCCATACATTGATCTTTTGTATACAGTGTGCACATTCGTATTAAATACAGTACATCACCATAGGAAGTGTGAGAGCGAGCACAATTACTGGATGTTGTTAGTGATTTGAAAATTAGCCATCGATTTCAAGATGCACAGTTCGATCTCTGTGCGAGTCATAAAGGCAGTCTTTGTCAAATCCGTGCAGAAGCTTAAAACAGTCAAAAAATAGATTCAAGGGCAGCTTGACAAACGCCCATGAGTGCATATGGGACTAATTAGTGATTTGTTTCCTTTTGTCCCTTTATTTACTGGGGAAGACTAAAAATAAGAAGCGAACATAATGAAATAAAGCCGCTGCTGCCAAAACAAATTACCCTCCATTGAGAAATAGTGGTGATTTTGTTTTGCTTGTTTGGAATGCAGTGTTTGTTTCATGGCTATGATGTCCGAGGGCCTTCACTTCTCCGCAAGTTGAGACTCCGGCTCCGTGCTCTGGAGCTCCTGCTGAAGCGTTCCATATGTGTGGCTAAACCCACCCACTGCACACGCACTGTATGAAAGAAAATCCTGCTTTCTACTGTACGGAGTCCATCGGCGAAGGGTTGAACAGCAACAGTATTTGTTGCCACAATCAACCATGGTTTTTCTAATTTAAGTGTGTGTGTGTGTGTGAGGGGGCGGGAGGTGGGGGGGTGGCATTGGAGGAAATGTGCGTTCACATTTGAACGTGTAAAATTGATGTGGTCCCGAAGTGTGGAGAATTGGATTGAGGCTTCGCTGCGTTTGATAGATCCTGTTGGCACCACAAGTTGTTTTTATATCTGGCTGGCATATTAAATTCATGAGCACAATGATTTTATGAAAATAGCCTCAGGACTGTGTGGCTCAATTAGAACATTCAGCTGCAAGCAATTAGTCGACTCAAGTGGGTGATAATCCGTACACGAATTTTTCACGTGGACACCTCCCCGACAGATGTGAAACTGCACGGCAGTACAGTTTGAAATAATTAATTCATTGATAATAACATTCAGCGTTGTGATTTTTCATGTCCTTCTTTCCAGGATTCGAGTATTTAATAATTACATTTCCTCATCTGCGTCGATGATAATGATAACGGCCGCAACCACGCGGATAATACCAACTAGATTTCGCTGTACACACAACAACCATCTGGTGCTTATTGATTTAAATCTGACCGCCAGTCCTTATCACAGTCGCTTGAGGAGCAGTAAAGATGACAACGACACATCGTTACTAATCATTGTCATAAAGCCATAATAAGAAACACAGTCTGAATAAACGGCACACATCTATTGATTTATCTATGACTAATGAGCTTCATTGTAAGTATTCGATAACAAGGTCATCGATTGCTGTAACATGACATGGTTGGGTCTTGCTGTGCCGGTGGATCATGGCGTTTCCATGGAGTTTGTCAATGACCAGATTGATCAAAGCCGATCTCCAACAGAGGATGTGAGATTACAGGAGAGTTACACATAGTTAGGTATAATCGATCATTATCAAAAGGCTGATCGTGGCTATTTAGCATTTTTTTCCCACTTTATATTAAAATAGAGTACAGCGTGCCTGTTATGTTGAAATGACCTGTTGATATTAGCATTTAATCATCTGTGGTTTTTAAGTTCTTGTCCATGAGTGTGAGGGACATCTGGAGACTAAACGATGCTGCTTACACTATTTATATCAGTGACAGTACTGCTTGCAAGGCTCTCTGAGGGGCTCCATTCTTGCCGCCTGACAGCACACTGCCTTGTTCTCTCTTTTCTCTCTCGCTCTCTCTCTCTCTCGCTCTCTCTCTCTCGCTCTCTCTCTCTACATACAGGGCCAGTGTTCATTTAAAGAACAGCAGATTAAGATTTCATAAAGATCCAGATTCAGCTCGGGCATGTCAGATGGGTGTGCACAAGTTCATGAGCCATGACACTCCTCTCTGTGACTATAGGTCACAAACATTTCCGGAAACTTTCCATGGGAATTTAAGTCGGTGAATTTTGGAAACGTTCAAACTTTCCATTATAATTTACTGGAATCGGATTGGATTTGAAAAAAAGGAACGTCTTTAATACAAATGTCAGTTTTCAAAAAGAAAAAAGGCATTCTTGTGAAGATGAGGACGAATGGATTTTGGTGGGCTTATTAACAACTTGTAAATACTACAGTATGACAATGGTGTTAAGTAATATGACAGAATGTAATATCAGCTGTCCTGTGTGGATGTTTAATTCTGATGAGATTAGACGGAAGACAAAACAAATATGGACGCCATCGTTAGTGTTCAAAATCAACTATGACCAATGACCATACAGGGTTTTTTTTTATTTTTTATAGGAAGTGAACATGTGTGTCAATATCATATTGAATGCTTCATTTAATGTAAAATATTGTATTATATTATGAAGTGTCACAGCACATAGTTTACATGTTATTATGAACATGTTGTCATCAGCAGTGCATTCTGCGTGTTTCAAAGGCGACATGTGCACCGCCAAAAATATAAAGTTAAAGGAAATGTAGAGCGGTCGACAGAAACATTCTTTCATGTCACAATATAGAAGTGACGTGAAAATGATGTGTTGGAGTCAGCGTTCATCCCGTCCACGTCAGTTTTTCATGGCTGCTCCTTCGGCAGCAATCACAGCAATTATACCGGATAAATCTCTGTCAGCTTTGCTCACCTGCACTTTGCATTTCTTTTCCACACATCTCTCTCGACATATCCAGCCAAGCTTCGTCAGATTGCAAAGAGACCTGGAGTCACCAGTGGTTTAAAAGGAGAGCGTCAGACTTTTTGATCCAGACTCCTGGACATTAACATAGTTATTCTGAAGCCATTCCACTGTAGCGTTGGTGTTGTGCTTTGGTTTGCTAGAGATGCATTGTGTCGTCTTATAAAGGTCACATTTACTGGCTGAAAAAAAAATAAAATCAATAACTGAGACGGAGGGATGTGAGTCAGACAGCCCTCCTCCTGGTCTCTGCCTATTGAGACCCACTGGCAGCTCCTGTAAATGTTGCATAAACACATGCATGTGACAGTAATTACGAGTTTTAGCCGGATATTTGTTAAAGCCTCAAGTTGAAAGCGGGATGCTAATAGTTAATTTCTAACAACCTATTTCCTCAAACATTATTGGGCCACCCCTTTGAAAAAATGTTCTAAAAATACCAATATTGGAGCTGATTATACGTCTGGCATGTGTGTGTGTGTGTGTGTATGTGTGTGTGTGTGTATGTGTGTGTGTGTGTGTGTGTGTGTGTGTGTTGTGTTAGTGTGTGCACGCCTTGCGTCCTGCTTGCAACAGATTGTTTCTTTCGCTGCCATTCCGTGGCCCTGGAAATGATTTAATTTTTCAATGGCCTGTCTGCTATCAACAGGCTTGCCACTTGAGAGAGATGTCTGCCTTGATAATTGTGCCATGAACCTCATCAGCATTTCAGATGAAATGGAGCTAGACGGGTCACTTTGAGTTTAAGAGACGCTAATTTGATTGAAATTCAAACTGGGAGCACCAGGAAGTAGATTGTGCCTTTTCTCAGTAATGTGCTCCCCTCACTCATGTCGCCTTTTCCTCCTCCAGCAACATGGCGGTTGTTTTGGCTGCGGAGGTTATTTTTTATAATGTCAATTCCAAGTAGCTGCTCTGGCTTTGTGAAAATATTGGAGAATTGTGGGGTGGATTAAAAAAAACCACACTCAGCAGTGAGGGCTTCATAATCAAGAACTCAAAGCTTTTTGATTTGACTTATTGAAATGACAACATCAAATCCAAGCCTATTACCAAATCCAAGGATATTCACACCCAGTTCTTTGGAAGTCAATCTTAGAAAAACAGATCCGTCTTAAAGATCTGATGGGAGTAAAACATTCAACTTCACGTGGTTCCTCCTTCTGTTATTCCATTATTGAGGACATTATCTCCTTGTCCCATTATCCCCGTGACACGCTTTACGATGGCAGTGGAAAAGGTTAAATTGCATGTGGATACATGGTATCAAGTGTGCGATCAGCTACACCTTGTTGGCGTCTTATCGCACCCCTTTGCTGCCGCCATCAGCGGGGAGTGCTCATTTTTAAAAGGAGATTTGCATCAAATCCAAGCAGCATTTTTCTGACACTCTTAATTGTACTGATGTGTGCCTCTCCCAAAAGGTCAGAGATGTGATGGGATTACATTCGGAATACTGCAGCATGATTAACGGCCTGGTCGGGGGAAATGGAGGCAATCAGAGCTGAAAGTTTCTTCATCTTTTTTTTTTTTTTTTTTTCCCCCCCACTTAAGTATACTTAAGGAACATCCTGACCTTTTGTTTCATTTGGAATCATTTCAAATAACCCAGACGTAGATACGGATCAGTCTTAGCTAAGATGTGGAGTTATTAACAGGATTGGAGCTCTTCATTCTGAAGTTCTCCGTCGAAAAAAGCCTCAAATTGTTTTTTCAATAAATTACCAGAAAAATGTTTATGTTTTAATGATTTCATTTAACGTTCATCCAAACGAATTAAACTTCAAAAATAGATCAATTTTGCCACCAAAGTATTTGTATTGAGCTAATTTTCCAGCTGGCTCATTATAATGTCTCTTAAATAATTGGATAAAATGAACGAATCCTCTTTCTTTTCCAGTAAAATTCTGTTGAGCAGTCAAGGTATTTATAGAACTAGAACCACTCTGGAGAAAAGTGGAGAAAATCTTCCTCCGACTTAATATTCATTATGTACATGATTAATTACTATATAGCCTCAGACTATCAAAAGAGAGTCAGAAAAATCATATTTTACATGTATTTAATTAGTGTGCACTTTGAGACCTGTGCCATGGCAGGCCTGAATGCTGAACTTTTTTTTTCTTTTTCTTTTTTTTAATGGGAGGAATTTCAATTACATGCTCGCCCTCAAATTGACAGCTAGGACTTTACCGTTGAAGAAGTCATTAGGGCTTTTTGAATTGGTCTCAGGAGACGCTGAAGGTTTTGCAGATGGGAACGAATAGTCCCACCCTCCGGTACATCATGTCGCCGAAGAACAGCTCCACAGCTCTGAAATTAGAGCAATATATCAGAGGGACCTATCAACACTTATGTCAACATTGTATCAAAAGAAATATGAGTTTTTTGTCCTGTTCCCGTGCTTACGTCCTGTTGTTTAATGCATTTGCCCGGGACACGATGGCAGGTCTGCGTCTCATTAGTGTCATGAATTTTATTTTTGATATCATTCTGTTTCATATGCCTAATATAACCCAGACATTCATTTCCCCAGTCTCAATGGAATCTATTAGATAAAGAACTGTAATTTATATTGCTCCTGCATGATATGCTTATGCATGAGCAGAGGGGGCAGAATCATCAAAGTGACCATATAATATATGGAAAGCACTGCAGAGCCATGATATATTACCCACCAAAGCAGGCGGTGTATTACGGGCCCAGCATGAGGTGCATGTTTTAATTCCACAACAGTAATTCATTTCGATAAAAACAAATACAATATGCTGAAATTCTCATGTGTTATCGCACGTGAAGGTCAATAATGAAGCCAAATTCCCCCTGAGACCTTCGCTAAACACGGATGCACACACAGGGATGAAGACACAAATATGTGTCATTAGGGCTCTGTGATATAACACACACACTGCTTTAACATTGCCAAAGGAATAAGGAAGGGGGGGACACTTTTTTTTATTTTAGTAAAATTACAAAAGTGCTTTCTGTTTGGAGGAACAAAAAAAAAATGTGTGAAGCTTTTTAATTGCATGCATGCTGGAAGAGGAAGAAGAGGGAGATGAACAAAAAAACACACACACACACAAAACAAGACAAACATAATGGATAACTATTTCTCCAGCCGTTTGTTTGATTTCATGTATTTTTCATTTGAATACGTCCAGAGTGGTAAACTGTAACACACAGCTGCATTCGCGCTTTGCTTCTGAAATGGGGTTGTTTCCAATCTGAAAGCTAAACAGTGTCAATTTTCAGCTCCCTGTTTGTACAATGCTCCACACTTCCACGGGAAGCAGCCGTCCACTGCTCCACTGCGCTACCTAATATTATATTAATAACATTTAGACTCCGAGCTGTGATTACTTCAGCTGCACAAAACAAAGGCAAAACCCAAAGCACAATACAATGCAACCAGTAATACATTTTCCAATGATCTGCTGGAAATGGGTGCACTGGTCTGGGATAAGAAGAAACAAATATTATCTCTGGTCCCTGCTAAATCAGCAGAACAGAGGTATTGATCTGGCTCCTCACATTGCCAATAGAAATTTCAGTCCCCTCTGTAGCAGAGATGGCTTGCTTCGGGTATTGATGTCATTATCATGATTTCAGTACAGAGAAAGGGTGGTCACCTGCAATTCCCCAGGCTTCTGAGCATGCCGCAGATACAATTAGAAAGTCGACACTCCAGATGTTAAAGGCAGAGACGAAAATGGGCATCAAACACTGCTTAGAGTTGCGGCTGAAATGAAAAACTAAACATGTAAACTGTATATGAGAGCAGGAATAGGATTTAGTTTTTCATAAAAAATATCAATTTATGTCTCTTTTCGTTTTTTTTTTTTTTTTTTTTTTTGAAGTAAGATGTCTTGATTAGTGTTTTGGTATTTTGCACTTTTCCAGGTTCAGATTTATAGAGGCTGCCACTAGAAATCATTAATGAGACCTTTGATGGCATTTTGGGTGCAAAATTAAGAGTCTAATCTAGCTACTCAGCATGTGAAACCCATTCAGGGAAGGAGCCGGCTCCAATCAATAAGTCGGGAAATTTCAATGAACACAGACCTTATATTTATTTCACCAAATGCGCCCCAGCTGACATGGAGGTGGGGAGTCAATTCCACAGTCGCATGAGGTCCCCATGCTATTGTAGTCATGAGTGAATAAGGCTGCATCTCCATCAATACTGTTCATTTGTGCTGTAGAAGATTGAAATGAATCCCAAATTCACTTCAGTCATGACTCAGACTTTTATTGTAGTTCATAGGAGTATTATATGTACACACACACACGCACACACACACATCCACGCCATGTTGTGTTAGGCAGATATTTAAATTTCACTGGAACAAACATTCAGTAAAAAACATAAAGATAACCAGCACCCAACTGTGTTTGTAACGGCAAGGAATTATTCCACACTCCTAAACAATGTTGAACCCTTTTTAACTAATATTGCCGAGCCAAGCGGTATGTGTGCAAAGCCTTTATGGACGCATTGATTATTTAACTGCTTACAGCAAAGTGCACAAAGCACCTTTGACAAACGTACATGTGCAGATTGAAGAGCTGAGTAGCCGGCCCTGACTTCATCGCTGACAAGCTGATCTATTCAACATTTGCGCAGTTCACTGTTCGTTTCTCTTGTGTTGAATAAGTGCGACCTTGAACTATTCTCAGCACACACACTTATATTTTTGCACTTTTTTTTCTCTCTCTCTCTCTCTCTTCCCAGATGCAACAATCGGACCCAGTGTATTGTGATCACAGGTTCAGATGTCTTCCCTGACCCCTGCCCGGGGACCTACAAGTACCTGGAGGTCCAGTATGAGTGTGTGCCCTATAGTAAGTATGACCCTTGTGTCATGTATTGAAACCCTCTTCTTCCTTCCCGTTGCCCTCACCCACTCCCATCCTCAGTTCCTCTCTTTCCTCTCTTTCCTCTCTGCCTTCTCTTTCCTCGCTGTCACACCACATTCAGTCCCATTTTCTTCCTCCTCCTACCTTGTCCAGACAGTCTGCTCTCTCCTCATGCAACACCTTCCAGCACCTCTATCCGCTGTCTCTTCCTCCATCTGTGTCACACCATGAAGTTTTCATGAAATATGACCTGTAAAAACCCTTCGGTCCTCTTCTGTACTGCTTTTATTATTGATGCGCTGGCCGTGTCTCCAGCAGATCGACGAGCGGCGTTATGAGGTAGCAGAATAAAGGGAGGGGGGTCGAGTAAGTCGCGCTGACTCTCCCGCATTGGCAAGCGAGTGTTTCATTACTCACGTCATGTACGGAGAAGTCTATCGGGGGGGGGGGCAAAGCACGGCTCACCTTGATGGCTTAATATACATCTATAGAACAGGTGTTGTAATTTGTAAACAGATGTTTCATGATGTAACGGAGCAGAATGGCGCCAATTGTAAGTCAACAAGGCAATCCTTCATCTGAAGCGATAGTGTTAACATTTTGCGCGCTGCTCAGGTTATAAAATATTAATCGCCATTCAGCTCCCAAACAATCCTTAGATTGCCCTCTGTCCTTTAAGGTGCCACCTTCATTTGCAATTTGTGAAGGAAATTCCCCCCATGTAACCTTTACAAACTGATTAATGACGAAGATGTAGATGACTTGCTGGAATCACTAATCAGGTGGAACGGAAATAATGAGAGTAGGAGTGAAGTGGAGATTCAAATAGGTGTTTTGTATGCCGATGTCTTTGGGAGTCTTTGAGCTTTGAATCAACTGAAAAGGGAAATCAAGCCCAAACTATTTATGACGCACTTTTTATTTTATTTTATTTTTTTTAATAGCGCATTTATAATGTTTCACATTTCTTCTACATAGCTCATTATCAGAATACCTGTCATAGATGCCCCCCCCCCCCAGCGTCAAATCAGAATGCATTAGTGAACATCATTAGGTGGTGAAACTCATTACAACTTAAAGGTTAACCTCTCCAAGGCTTTTGAGGACCTGTAATTCAAAATGGAATAAGCAATAATGAGTATTTGAGTCGCCCTTATCGAGCAGAGCCAAATCCTGCAGCTTTTACCTCAAACACCTTACTGCTTGTTTTTTTTTTTTTTTTTTGCCTTCTCTGTTTTTTCTTCCTCGCCTCGTTGTTAAGTGAAGTATCGATCCCATGTCTTGCTGTGTTACCTCAAACCTTAATAGCAGGATTAGCCTCAAGGTGCACTCATGTCCACCCACTGTAATGATTGTCTTTTACCTCTGTCTTGCACCACGGAAACAGTCAAGCCCGCTGCAGTGTGGCGAATTGTAAAATTCTGCTCAAGGACTCCGAGTCCTGGGAAAGTGTGTCTTCCAAAAAAAATGTGAGACAGGTCATTCAAAGCAGTTTTTCCAATATGCGTGTCTGTAGCCCCGTCTTTTTGCTTCTCAAGGTCCATGCCCAACCAGAATAGGAGCAAGAACACAGAATGTTTCGTATCGCAACTGCCCCGGTAAGTGCTTAGTGTCCTCCCAGTCTGATCCAGTCCACACAAGCCCAGTCCAGCCTTTCCCACTCCAGCCCTGTTGTAAATTGTGCTAGGTTGTGATCTACAGGTCAATTCTGTGTTGTGTTTCTTCCCTCGCACTGGCCCCCTGTCTCCTCATACCCAAAAATAAATAAATCCATATACCCCCAGATCACTTTGTAGAGTTAGACCAGTGTGGAGAAAGGCAATCATAGGGGACGATTTAGTGAGCTTTTCAACTCCAGATCAAACCCTCACTATACCTCGCAGTCAGGAGAGCGGAGTCTTTACTCCAGTTTTCTAGTTTTCAGAAGGAATAGATCAAAACGTGCCAAATTCTGAGGCTTGTGATTAAAAAAAAAACATTGCAGAAGTTCAGGAGCTTAGGATCCCCAGGATTTGCGGGGATACAAGACTTGAGAAGTTGTTTTGCAAGAAAACGTATTAAATCCCCATTAAGCTGATCAACGACGGGACTGCAGACAGTGTCCTCATTCTGACGAGAAAAACTGCTGCCCCTCTAAAATCCAATCTGTGCCATGAAATATAACGGCCAAATTCAATAACATTATATGATAAACAGCTGTCTCTTTTACGCATTTAATCTGATGCTTTTATATTAATTCAATCTATTGTCTGTGTCTTTGCACAATGCCACAAGCTATTTTGGATTTTTCCACTTCTGTGCAAGTTGCCCACATTTCCACCATTCTCATCCTTTTTGGCTTCCTAATTTGGTTCTTGTCATGAACTGCCCTCATTAGCCGCATTATCTTCATGTTGCAGCCAAGGATGTGAATTCTGCCTTCACCTGGCACCAAGATGCCCTCTGAATTGGCACTGGTAAATTGCTTGAATCAGGCCGAATAAAAGGCAGAGTCTGTTTTTTTTTTTTTTTTAACAAGACTTTTCTGTGCGAGCTATTTCGGTAATGATGAAGTTAAAAAAAAAAAAAATCAACGTTCCATTTTCACTACATTATAGTTCCCGTACCCCCCCCACCCTCCACCCCCTCGCTCCCTGTGAAAGTAACGGCCAAATTTCTGAAAATTTGAAGTCCAGCTGTGACAGCATGATCTTTTGGGTCCTCTTTGGTGTTTTTGCTTTGTGCTCAGTTTGTCCCGCCCCTTTTATTTCATGTACTTGACACACTGCTTTTAAAGCCACCATGTGAGCTTGCGGTTGTCAGCAGACATCAATCTTTGTTAACGTTAAACTGTTTTAAGTCATGATTAATCTTAATTATACATTTTTCGCTGCATTTCATTTGGTGAAATCATTCCCTCGAAAGTCTGTGCTGTCTCGTGGAAGAAGTGAAGGCTCTGAGGGTTCAGTGTGGGTGGGGATGTGTCTCGTGTTTGTTTTCAATGTTGAAATACTATAAGTGACTGACTCTCTTCCCTTCCCCCTGTGCAATCTGCAGGAAATCTCCTCGGCTATCTGACTCACTCTCTTCATTCAATGACTGATTTCTGATCACACTGATTGCTATTTCTATTTTTATGTTTCTACTAACGTCATCAGGTCTTCAGTCATGTGTTCTCTTTTTCTTTCCAGGCCTCCTTCACCTCATTTCTGTCTGTCCTCTCTGTCTTTGCCTCCTTTGTTTTATGCTGCTGAGGCGGCCTCTGAGAACTCAACTGTTGATGATTTGTTTGCTCCCAATCCTTGTTTGATCTCTTAGTTAGCTCCAACACCCTTCAGTTTCTTCTGCAGACTGGCATCATTTATGAATCCTTTTCAAGTTTTAGTTGTAATTGATTTTTATAAGCACTAAGGCTTAGGTCAGACTCAGATCTACAACAGATCATAATTCTTGCACGGCTTGAAGCTGGAGGGTCACAATTTCCAACAGAACCTCGTTTATTATTGTGCACACTATTGGGTGCTATCCCACCCAATGTGTACGACTAGTACTTCAACATTAATCTTTTCAGGCCTTCTGTTGGTGATCCGTTGAACTGTGATTCCTTCTGAGACGGAGATCGGTTAAAGACAAATATACAAAAACAATTTTCAGGTTTGAAAAGTATTTCCTCCAGGAAACAATGACAATGTCATTTAAAGAAAAATACAACTCCAGTTCAATTATTAAAAAAAAGTCCACATTTGTAAGGATGAAATAAGTCAAAGAAGTTTCATCATAATGAAACAGGAGAACCTTGTGCAGCAGAATAAGAGGAGGCTGATATATTTATATTGTTCCTGAGCTTTTCTGTAAACAAAGCTGTAAGAATTCTAAGCGAGCAACTAAATCTTTTTTTTCTGTTAGTCCTTCACATTTCATTGAATTACTCCATTGAATGATAAAGCAGTTGTTTCGCTGAACAAATCAAGTAAGCACGACTTGAAAATCTTGTCTGACCTGGGCTTTAGACATCAACAAGATTTTTTTTAGATTTTTTTTTTTTAACAAGCCCTAAATTATTTCCCAGAAAATGTCAGTGTTGTTGCAAAGCAGGCTGCTTCTATTTTACTCTCTTAAGTTGTTTACTATGTTTTATTAATCAGTCACAGACATCTAAGAGTAATGAACTGGGTGATACTTCTTAGCACAGTTTCATTCAGAGTGCCTTCTTTGAGACATGATGCCTAATTCATAAAGAACTTATTGGAAAGCAGTGTTCATCTGTGGAATTCAATGCATGATTGAACAGTGATTGCACACGGGCTATGAAAAGCTCCAGTGACTTCCTTTGATTCTACATGCTTTACCAATATAGTTGTAGCTGAAATAACACTGCTTCATATTCTGTGTACTAATAGTTTCATGTTGTTAGGCAGTCTTCTGTTTTGCAAGGAGTTGTCTAGTTATTAGTATAGTATTATCCTGAACACTTAAATGGCACATTAATAGCAATTTCAAAGTGGCTGCATATTTACCATCCTGATTATACTGCCCAGCTTTTTTTTCTATAGAAGAAAACCAGAATTTTTCTTTTTTATAGAATTTTTACAGTTAATGGTGGTGGGTGGATTTAAGCGCCAAATGAGTGCGAGTCTGATCATTTTTTACAACGCTAATATTTATTTCTCTTTTTTTTAATAGATTTTTTTTAACATATCTTTCATTTTTAATAAAAATCCCAGACTTGCCCGCCTGTCTATCAAACTTATATTACTGATAGGCTGTATTTTGTCCTTCAAGCATGAATCCATCCACCACTACGCTGTAAACAATGTGCTTAATTGGTAATTATCACAGATCTGATCCGACTATTCTCTCATATTCTAATCAAAATGCTTTTCAAAGACAGGACCTTGGCAGCTGTGTGCTAGTTCTCACAATGTTCTTGCTTTTTTCTGAATAGGTCTGCCCGTCTCTACATATGTGAACTTAGCGATTGACATTTAATTCATATTAACTTTTTTTCCCCTTGCACCCCTTTCATTCTCTCTTCCAACGCCTAAAATAGAAGTGGAGCAAAAAGGTAAATAACAGACACGATCCAAACCCTAGCTCCTTGTTTTGTGGCATCTGGTTGTAAATTAACTTTTTTTCACATGGTGGCCCCAACAAACCCATCACAGACGTTTCCCTCAAAATCCCCCCCAACTATAATGTTAATGTCAAATGTTGAGCAACAAGTAAAGTGAGGCTGGCCTTAGAAAAAGCGACAGCTAACAAGCAGCCGAAAGATGTAAATGGGGGAAGTATTGGCTGCAGCCCAAATGGTCTTCCTCTCCTTATTCTCCCTGGATGTTATTGCAAGTCATATGGCCTGGCTTTCAACCCCTTTTCCATAGCATGCCATGGTAAGAATGTTTCTTGGCCCTTTTTTTTTGTCAAACTATTGCTCTTTTCTCTCCAAGCCCCCTCTTTCTCACTCCCCCCCCCATTTTTCTCACCTGACCACTTGCTACACTTCTCTCTGTTGACACGTAAGCCTTCAATGCCCCCAGAGCAACAACCAAAACACCTCAAGAGACCCATAGTGAATATTTTAAACCTTAATGGTTGTGACATTTGCACCACTTCTTAATGACAAGCCTCTCAGGTATATAGCGTAGAAATGGAGGGTGCAACTGTGAGACATCTAAGTACACAGACGTTTTGCAGACTCTGCTCATTCCTGCTCTCTCATAACCTCTCCCGTCTGTCGCCAAGTGACTTTAGTTGGCTGCTTTTTTTTTTTTTTTTTTTTTTTGTTCACAGGACCAATTGTTTTGTTAAGTTTTGTTTCTGTTTTACTTCCCCTCATTTGTGTTCTACTCCCAACAGTAAATGTCTGAGGCCAAGCTTCTTTTTGTTTCAGACAATTTTTTATACCTAAACATAATGCTTAATATCTTTCCTATTCCTTTTTTTCCTTTCTATGCACAAAACCAAAATCCTTTTTCTGCTTGTGATTATTGGCTATAGATGTTAGTTGTGTTTTGGCCACTCCTTAATGTGTGTTTGTTCCCACTTCTCATGGACAACCAGTTAAACAAAATGGAGACTTTAAAGATAATATATGGAAGTTTCATATATTTTTGTATGGCTTTATTTTTCACATGTTAACCATTGCCTGTTTCTCATTCTACTTTTCTCCCAATACTAGTTTTTCTTTGTCCCGGGACTCTGAAAGCTGTTGGTGATCCTTCCTTTCTATTTGAAGCGGAGCAACAAGCCGGTGCCTGGTGCAAAGACCCACTGCAGGCCGGCGACAAAATCTACTTTATGCCTTGGACTCCTTATAGGACAGACACTCTCATTGAGTATTCCTCCCTAGACGACTTCCAAAATGCACGGCAAACCATCACCTATAAGCTGCCTCACCGAGTGGATGGGACCGGATTTGTGGTCTACGATGGCGCCGTATTTTTCAACAAGGAGAGGACCCGCAACATTGTGAAGTTTGACCTGCGGACTCGAATCAAAAGCGGTGAGGCCATCATCAACAACGCCAACTACCACGACACATCGCCCTACAAGTGGGGCGGGAAAACAGACATTGACCTTGCCGTTGATGAGAATGGGCTGTGGGTGATCTACGCCACGGAGCAGAACAACGGCATGATGGTAATCAGCCAGTTGAACCCCTACACGCTACGTTTTGAGGCTACATGGGACACAGCCTACGATAAGCGCTCAGCCTCCAATGCCTTCATGGTTTGTGGAGTACTCTATGTGGTCCGTTCCACCTATGAAGACAATGAAAGTGAGGTCAGCAAGAGCCTGATCGATTACATTTACAACACCAAACAGAACCGTGGGGAATACGTTGATATCCACTTTCCAAACCAGTACCAGTACATTGCAGCTGTGGATTACAATCCGCGAGATAACCAGCTCTATGTGTGGAATAATTTTTACATCCTGAGATACAATCTGGAGTTTGGCCCTCCTGATCCAGCACATGGTAAGAGCCCAGTCCTGCAATTCTTCATTTGCAGACAATAATGTTAAATTGCTTTTCCTGAAATAGTTGCTGTCAAGTGCGCCTTGATATTTCTTTGGTATTCCCCATCTATGTATCAAGTGTCACAGCTGACTGATTTTTAATTTAGAATCTAATATGTGCTAGATATGTTACGGAAGCTTTGGAGTGAAGGAAAGCATCTCGGGGGGTTGAAGTGAGTGGGGCTCTGTGGTAAACAACACCTCGAAGCCAGTTACCATATCATAAGGGATCAGTATCTCAGGGATTTGGGGAGGTTTACCATCCGGGCGTTCCCTGAGTCCTCGGTGCTAAAGCCCAAGGGACCTCTGCAAGCATAACCCTTCTTTAAGGGAGAGTAAGACAGGGAGAGGAAGATATAATTTCAATTCTGAAAACAAACATGCCAGAACAGGTGCAAAGTCTGGCCTGGGGCAAGGTTAGATCATTCCCCAAGTGATGCTGGAACTCCAAATCTGCCATTACAAAAAAACAAGTAAGTCTCAGATGGTGGATTTTAAGGATTCAAGCCTCTTCCTCTAGAAGAAGGCATAAGTAGACAAAAGGAAGAAGGATCAATCATCCAGGGTCACATCATCAGCATATGGTTTTAATTTAGCTGTCAAGAGCTGAGAGGAGGCTAGCCTGGGTATGCGATAGTCCTTTCACTGAGAATATAATAACAGTAATTATCCTAATCCCCTCCACACCCAGGGTCCTAATTCGACATAATGCTCAACGCTACCAATGATGAGCCATAGAGGTCAAGCAACTTTTCCACAGATTATCCCAGAGCCCAATATTTATTAATGGCTTTGCTTGACCATTTTTGCAATGGTAGCATGTAGCTACTATGGCTGCTAAATTGGGTTCAACTAGTAAAACAGCATCAATCTAGCCTATTCAGGTTGGAAAGAAATAACTGTAACTAAGACTAGAAAGCCATAGTATAACTTTAAACATGATAAGTCATATAGAACATTTAAGGAATGTGCAATATTTAACTTTATTTGGGTAAAGCCTGTAAAGTGCAATGCAATTTGCAGACAGCTTCTATTTAAAGGACATCTCTAATCATATCTTAAAAGAAGAAATGGAACACATCTCTACATGCCATTATGTGTTTCTGTTTCGTAAAAACGTTATCCAGCAGTCAATTATTAGCCTACACAACAGCCTTTATTTCAAGCCTGTTTTTTCTGAATCATGTACTCTTGGACAGAGCTGTGTGTGGACAGCTTGCACAGTTCATTATTTTGTTTATTTTTTTGAATGGACCCTTATTAATGTTGGCGAAATCTGCTCGGCTGTATCCACCTTCAAATACGACTTACCTTATGGATATTTATGTACTGTGTGCATACATGTGTTAGAAATATACCCAGGGTTTATTTACACAGCCTTCCAAAGCAGCACCCAAAGGAACCCACTTCCCTTCTCGCAGATTAGGTTCAGAAATATAAACTACCTGGCATACTGTATTCACTCCTCAGGGCTTTTGTATTCACACATCTTTATTTTTATGTCAACGAGGACTCTGTTCTTTCTCCCTGACAAATGAGACGTGAGACCTGGTCCTGCTGCTGACTAATGTATGTTGAGCTGCAGTCGATGGGTGCAGGGTGGAACGGTCCAGGATGATCATCAAGCTGTCAATATAGTTGTCCTCCCACATGGCTGATGATGACACATAAATGATGGCACTTTTTTTTCTTCTTTTTTTTTCTTTCCAGTGGCTGTCACTGGATGCCCCTCTCTGTGATATTTTAATGCTCGTTTTAGTGCCTGCTTCACTAGGCTCTGAAACAAGCTATCAGGATGCTTTTGTCGTGTTAAAAGTCAAAGGAACTTGTTTTGAACATTTCAGTTTCTTTGTTCCGAACATCACAAGCACATGCGAAAGCGTAGCACATCCAAAAAGCGTCATTTGTACAAAAGAGCATGGATAATTGTTAACGTAGATGCCAGAGTGGTGTTAATTGTTTCATGTTTTCCCCTCTAAAAGTAACAGAACGATCTGTATGTTTTTTCAGTTAAACGCAGAATTTTCTTCGCAAGCAAATGCCAAAGCATGCGCAGACAATGAGTCAACTGTGTAATTGCGTGGGGTGAGATTGAAACTGGAAGCATTTTCATGCGTCTCCTACGTACTTTCCCCCCCATATTTCAAGTGCACAAACAACTCTTGTCAAATGATTTGCTCCGTCATGGATTGCGCTCGCATCAAAGTGATGTTGAGACCCTCTGCGGCAGACAGTTGGGTTCTTGTCAACTCCAATAACGCTGCTCGTGTCGAAGCAAGATCATCTCTTGTAGGATTATGGCCGAGTGGATGGGGTCACATCCAACAAGCAGCTCCACTGGAAGTGGACATTAAATGGGTCAGTAAGTCCTTCTCTTGGCTTTCACCAACAGCCCCATAATCCACTCATTTAACCATGGCTGGATGCCTGTTTTTCCTTCTTGCATATAGAAGCTTATAAAAGAGGCATATTCCTTTGTCGCATCTTTAAAGAGGGATGATTAAATTGATTTAAATGAGGTATTCCCAGAGAAAACTCATTATGCACCAATTTCTATGGACCGTTTATTCATGCCAAGCTCCAATATGTGGCCTCAAACCACTGAGTAAGCATACCGAAAGCTATTTTTTACCACAAGTATGCACAAACAGACTTTATTCACTGCCTCAATGGGACACAGGTGGGCCTCGAAAACCTTTTATTTATCCCCTGTCGCAGAATTATATTCTGAATAACTTCCGTATTAAGGCCCCCGGAGCTGCAGTTAACACCCACACAAATCAAGACCTCCTCTTTAATTGTTCAAATGTCAATACATTTGCATACAGTCTCAATCTTTGCAGCCCCCTCCAAATTACACATCTGCAAGTGGGGATTGTACAGACAGAGAACGACCCAATTTGTCGGAAATTACAAGGCATTTCTCACGCAACATACCAATTAGCCAACAAAACCCCGCATGTGGTCAAAACAATGCCCCGTAGTTTGTGTGTTGTGGAAGTGCTTCACGATGTACAAAGAAAGGCTCAGCTGTTACAGATGCTCGTGAGTCACGTGCATTAGCAGTCACCCCAGAGAGCCTACCTCTTACAGTCTTATGAATATACAGCTCTCTAATAAGACACATGATTCATCCCTGTCTTCTGCAGTGCTTACACGAAGTCGATGTGTGCATGGCAACATTTGAGAGAGAAAGCAAGGAAAATGGAGAAGGGGGGGAGAAAAAAAACAAAACAGATATGGATACTTTAAACGTCAAATTCATGCTTTCACGGTCATCCGAGGCGCTCAGGTAAAGTGGCAGAGACTTCTGTCTGCTGCATGCTCACCAGTCGTAAAGGGATCAGGATGTGTTAAAAACGACCAATTTGTTGTTTGCCTTGACAACAACCCCCCCCCCCCCCTCCCATTTCTCCTCAACCCCCTTGTCAGCTGCCCAAGTGGACACAGCGTTGTGAAAGGAGGGGATACTGATGTGGAAAAATCACCCTCTTCGAGTTTGTTTTTCTGTCGTTCTGTCACATTCTTCGCCGCAATTTTTCTTCCTCTGTCCGTTTCCATCTTATTCTCTTATCTCCTCCACATCTATTCAGTTAAGTCTCCTGGCTTCTCTCTTTCTCTTCTCGTTCGCACTTGTCTCTCTTTTTTATTTTAATTCTCTTTCACTCTTCTTCCCTTTTTCTTCCGATACCCCCCCCCCCCCCCCCCCCCCCCCCCTTCACAAACTGAGCCCTACATGACATTTGCATTCCTGTGCACGTATGTCTAAACATATATATCCGTCTGTTTGGCTTCCCTCCTGAAATCAGGATAAAGCTGTGGTCAGACTGTTCCAATCGTGCCCAGTGAAAGCAGTGCATACTAAATGACAGGATTTAAGTAAATCCTCAGCTGTGCCCTCTGGGAAACTGTACACACACAACAACAGGACAAACTGAGCATTCAGATCAGGGATCACACGCTACCCAAGTTTATCATTCAAAAAACATTTATCCACTTGGGGGAACAGTTTAAAACTCTGCACAGATTGAAGTGACATTATTCCTCTGGCAGATTTTGTTTGGGACTCCTTTTTTTTTTTTTTTAACCTAAGCTGTGATTACACTTATTTTCAACTGATTAGTGCAAACAGTGAAAATAACGAGATGGAAAATTGAGGCTAACTTGCTTATTAAGTTGTCCAATAGCAACCTCTCTCTGGTTCTCTCTCACATCTTTTCCTGTCAAACTTAAACTCCTGTTGGTTGTTGTCAGGATAACACTGATGTTGACTCACTACACAATCCCATCCAGCAAGGAGCAGTCCAAAGCAAACACTCAACTGCACACACAAATCACGGGACAAAAACATCCAGAATGTGTGTAAAAATCCCCCCAAACTGGTGGGAGCAGTGGCAGACAAATTCAACGAGTCCCTTTTTTTTGTTACAGCACTTAAAGAAGACCCTAAGTCAAATAACTTTGCCCAGCTTACTGATAATGTTTTAAGCTCTGTTCTGTGGGAGCTAGGCAGGATTTCTGAGCTGTAAGAGCTGGACTGAGTATAATTTCATCTCAAGGCCCGCTTCTTTACTGCTGGACTACAGGATCTCCCTATATGCCAACTTCTATTCTTTATTCCTCCCCTGCACCCTTTTTAACCACACTATTATGGAGCACTGTGACGTTATTCTGTCTACATTGTGACCCACTGGTCTCATACTCGGTAACAATATAGGGGTGCATTTAACCGGGGCGATAAAACGGGGGGGGAAATCCCACGATAGGGATTTACAGTCTTGTTCACAATGTCTTTGATATTACATTCTGGGATAATACCTGGCCTTCACAGTGTCTGGTGTTGGTAAAGGCTATTCAGCACGGGGGGGGCCAGGAGGTCACCTGTTTTCCTCTGAAACCCGATCATGATCTCTGCCGCTCCTCCTTTGCAGTTGTTGCCAGACGAGCTCGAACATTTTCCCTAGAATCAACATCGTGTTTTCTCATATTCCCAAGCTGCTAGTTACCAGTTCCCCCGGAAAGTCTGACCTGCCGATGTAAAACTATTGTACACGGCGCGTCGAAATGATCTTCGCTGACAGCCAACAAGCACGTTTGCAACACCAAACTCGGTGTTATGATTTAAAATGTCACACAGGGTTGTTATACATCAGAAAGAGAGAAGTGTAGGGGGGGGGGGGTGATTATGGGTACACTGAGCCCTGTGGCCAAGGGGATCCACTGTCTCTTGTTTGATTACAGTCTGACTGTGAAACAAGGCGCATTAAAGAATTATTACTCACACATCACAATGGTCCCCCATCACTTGCTGACACACGCCTTTGAGGAGATTTATTTCACAACGGCCTGACTATTGTGTCTATGTGTTCCTGTCTTCTCTAATCGGGTTTGTGTTACTCACAGCTCTGTCTATGTGTGAATGCTTATGATTCTGCATCTCTTTGGAAGTCTATCTGTGTTTGTATGAAGACAACCTCCTGTGTGCACCGCATTAAATATCAGTCAGCTCAGCACACTTAGAGTTAACACTTGAAATTTGAGGCACGTACAGTACAGAGAAAGCTGCAAGGAGGAGGAAAAAAAGCAGCAGGCTGTAGTCTGGCAGCTGCTATGTCTGTTCTCTATACTTTGGTGTCATTCTGTGTGTGAGAGTGTATATGAGTGTGTACATGTGTTTTAAGTGTGTCTGTGTGGGTGCGCACATTGCCTGTGTCTGTTTGAATCAGTGAGTTTGTATTGCAGAGAAAGAGACATAACAGGGGCTGCCGTAAATAACATAATCCAGCTATTAGGTTTGGTTCCCTAAGACATGGACATGCATATACTGTTTGCAGCCTCACAAGGACATGACTCATGGGAAATTATATGAATTTTCTCCCAGCTTTCTTCATATTTACAGCTGACACACAAGCAATCATATGCCATGTTTTTCTCTCCACATCTACAGATGCTGAGCGGAGTGAAAGACGTGTAATCCAATTTCCTTTGTGTATTATTGTTATTATTGGTAGATATCAAAATGCATCACAAATGCATTATAAATCATCACACCATGTCTTACTCAAGAACAGCTGCATTTCCATAAAGAAGCACGGGTGCATCAAGAAGAGAGGCATGCTGGAAGCGGGCATATTTCAGAGGCGGCATTAGCAGAGAAAATAATTTGCACTTTTGTTTTTTTCTCAGTTCAACACCTAGTTTCAATTAACCTACTCTCTGCGCTGTATGACTCGAAAGTTGATGGGTTACTCATTTATTTTGTATCCACTTCGTTTTCTAGGTCCTCTCATTCAGACTGAGCGTGGCCTTCTCCTGACAGCAAAAACACTGCCGTTGGATGTTTGTGTTTCCCCTGGTTCGCTAACTTTTCTGTTCCTCTTCTATTTAGGAGGAGATTACCACCCAGGAGCAACATTAACTGTGTACACAAGACATGATTCGTTCACTTTAGCGAGGACTAAGTCTCCCACATAATGGGAATAGGAGCTAAATCTTCCTAGCAGCCTCGCTTCACATCATCACCAGATTATTCCTCGACAGAGCAGAGGAGGGAGGAGGGTACTTGTGAGGACTATTAATTCCTTTAGCTTTTTTTTTTTTTTTTTCAGACAAATTAGCAGAAACAAATGCTAAATGTGTGTTACCTAACCATTCTTGCAAGATAAACAGCACCTGGTAATGTCTATGAAACATTACACTGATGAACAGGCATGCGGTGCCTACTGAAAGTGAGGCCATTAAGCATAATATAAAAGACACACACGCTGTCAGTTTTCATTTGTCATCACGGCATGACGACTGAGTCCTGCTAAAGTGTCATCTTGGCTCTGTGCGCGTGTGTAAGTATGAGTGGATTTGTGTGTGTGTGTGTTACTGAGTGCTCCCATCCTCGCCTCTTCTGGATTCTCATCTCATTGTCTGTCATCAATCCCAGACCTATAACCCCAGTGGTAATAACAGCACCACTGAGATACATTCAAGTGCAACAAAGGGGGGCCGTTGAATCACACAAAGAGGTTATGAATAAGTCTGTCCCGACTATCGGCAGTACTTCGCAGAATATCACTCCATGCAAGCCGTTCACACTTTATGACAGCTAATTGAAGGTTCCCCTTGGGCTGAGTGCAGCACAAACATAATAATCAAGGATTCTGTCCTGTTTTTTTTGTGATATCGCCAAAATCTGGGATTTTGCTTCTTTTTATCATAATCAAAGGACTATGACACAGGGAAGGTATTCAGCTGTTTCCAAAGAGGAAAGCTTGAATGCTGTTATAATGACATACTACTCTTTTTCCTGTTTGTATGCTTTTCAGTATAAGCTAAGGGTATCCAACAAATCCCTTTTATTATCATGTGTCTAGGTTGATTAGCATCTGAAAAGACAAGAAGTAGGCCTGGAGAACACCTGGAAAAAACTTGGGTTAGTTAGGGTTTGGGTTAGGTTAGGTCACACCAACATACAGTATTTGATAAAAAAAATATTATCCATTGTCAAACAACAGCTAGCGTACATCGGCACTCAGCCACTAACTAGCTTATATTAACATTAGCTAAAAGTAGCTGAATGCTCATACAACCATTGTGTAGTAGAACACTAACAAAACACTAAATGTACTGACTACTAAATTACTTTCCAACCTTGATAGCTTGAGATAGGTTAAATACTACTGTGAGCTTGGAATAAGTTAATGCAATTGTACGAAAGGGATTTGTTATTGTAAGCTAGCAGTAAATGTGAGTTTGTGTCCAACCTCTGGCTCCCTTTTTCGTATGTCAATCCCCACTATATTGCTCTCCAGTTTACAAATCAATCCACTGTCAAAGGTATATAAGCTTAAAAATAAATCTTAAAAAAAAGTAAAACTCGGTTGAATTATAATGTTAGCTAGGAATTAAAATACTGATATTAGCTGACGAATGGTTGAATTTAAACATAAGCTATTCGTTAAATGCTAATGTCAGATGTTGTTTAACAGATAGAAATTGGATATTTGGTTAGTTTTACATAAAAAAATAATGTCCACGTTCATCCAGATTTTCCATTTAAAAAAAATTTAAAGTGGTGAAATGTGGGAAACAATTATACAATTTAAATCCTGTAACCCTGCAGTATAACAATAAAACAACATTTTAGCTTTCCACCCTGAGTATGAGGTCAGAAAAAAGGCTACCATTTGAACATTGTCAATGCTTTGGATTACAAATAGTATGGAACAAGGCCACTACAAACAGACCGATATTCATCCCTCACAGTACTTATAAACGTATCCACAGACATCTCTTGGAAGAAGTCTGCCCAAGCCAGGGGGAGTGTCTGTTTTAATACCTTTGGGTTAATTCCACTCAGCTATCATTGGATCAAATTAAACTAAGCTATGGCAGAAAGGTAATACGATTATTGTGTTGCAAGCAGGATTACTGACCAACACGCTATATACTGTACACAGGAACAGCAGTGGTCAGAGAGGTTGCATTGTTTATGCCAGAATTCACTGTGGGAAACACAGCCCATGTTTAGCATCTCTGCTACAAAAGAAAGAGGATTAGTTCATCATAAACATTCAATCCTGAGGATTATTTTAGTCCTTTAATGTATGTTCTATTCATCACATTACTTGTTAATGGAGCTCTTTAAAGTACAGCTGGATTCTATGATGTGAACAACAATTTTTTTGCAATGCCGTCACAGCTTTTCTGTGTCAAGCAGCATAGACATTGGCTCAGCAAATCTCTCAAAGCTGCAGCCAGACAGTTTGCTGTAGGGAAATCCCTCTCCCATGGAATGTTTTCTTTACAGTTAGAAAGCCAAAGCCATTCGTTATAGCCTTGTATTAACTAGGTCTAACATAATTACCCTTATATGTTTTACCTCTGACAGCAGGCGGCAATGACAAATTAGAACGAAAAGCTTAAAATACTTTTTTTTTCCCACGTTGTTGCTACAGCATTGAGTTCAATATCAAAACGAGCCATGACAGGCAGCCCTCTGGAGTGAGGGGTGTAAACAAGATACAGTTGTTAGTTGACATGCAAAAGGAATGCGCTTGGATTACAGCGCACGTCTCTTTGATTTATTGGCCAGTAGGTTGTAGAGGAGCGTTATCTTAAATCATGCCTGCCGAACAGCTATTCATTTTCATTTTATTTCTGTCTGGATTCTAAACTCCCCACCCATGGAGAGTAGGATCTTATCGTTATCATCTTTCATAGTTTGGAAATGAGAAACTTATAAAGGGCCTCACAGCTTCTTGGGAATGTTCTGGAAGATTGCCAAGCAACCTCAGACCAGATGTTCAAAAAAGAAACACAGATAATTATTTTCAAAGTTTGTCCAAACACATTAATTTCTTTGGCATAGGGAGTGTAAAACTAACCAGAAATTAGCCTTTTTTTTGTTGTGGCTATTGCTTTCACCTCAGAGTCATTTTAGTATGTCATGAAGAAACAAGGGTTATAGCAATAAAAGGGTATTGGTGCAGAATAGACACAGCCATTTCTCTCAGCCAGCTAAATGCTGGTGCTGAAAGGACACTAAGCACAGGTTGTCTTTCAACCACTGTGACAGGCCGTGCAGCGAGAATTTTACTTTGTTGAGTAAAAGATTCAGATAGGGGTGGAGGTTGAGGTGAAGCCAGCCAGCAAGCGAATGAGCTAGCAAGCGAGCCACATCTACCGTCAGTTCAATGTCAAAACAGCCAGTCAACTGTGTACACCTTCACATCAACTGCTTTTGTGTGTGTGTGTGTGTGTGTGTGTGTGTGTGTGTGTGTGTGTGTGTGTGTGTGTGTGTGTGTGTGTGTGTGTGTGTGTGTGTGTGTGTGTGTGTGTGTGTGTGTGTGTGTGTGTGTGTGTGTGTGTGTGCTCGCGTGGGGAGAAGCTCACCGAGTCACCTCTCCGCTGGTCAATAGAGCCTAATTCGCCGCAGGTATGGCAGCCACCTCAAAGGTGATTTCCCTTCAGCTCAACCCGCAGAAGCCTATCATCCATAGCTGGAGGCCTATGGTGCTCGTACAAGTGTGTGTGTGTGTGTGTGTGTTTTGTTGGGGAGTCAGTGGGGGGGTTGCTGCTATCAGCCGGACCTATTATCCAATGAAGGCAATAGAAGTGAAGGTGTCACCGCCTGGGGTCTGGCTCCTTCTCAAATCATGAGAAGACAGAAGCTGTCTTCTCTTCCTCCAACTCTTCCCCATTGTTTGCAAATGTTCTTATCATCATCTCTGTCTGCCTCTATTTCCCACCATCCTCTCTCCCTCTATGCCACAGTCCTGACTCCCTCTACTTTTTTAGAGGTTTTCTCTGCTTGTTGTTGTCACGAGAACGACTGCGCACAGCTCATGCAGTGTAACAGCACCACTTCACATTCTCTGCATGCTCTGCAGGCAGCCTAATGGAGGAAATCAAAGTACTCAAATGCGATTAGATTCAGCATGCACATTGCATCCCAATCAGATCTTCTCTGATTGATATAGCTTAGCCTTTTAAATTCAAACAAATGTGTGTTTTTTTAA
This sequence comes from Symphodus melops, assembly GCF_947650265.1. Classification (NCBI taxonomy): domain Eukaryota; kingdom Metazoa; phylum Chordata; class Actinopteri; order Labriformes; family Labridae; genus Symphodus; species Symphodus melops. Next base: position 12,024,162 of record NC_136698.1, read on the forward strand.
GGGGGGGGGGGGGGGGGGGGTCATGCTGCTATTTGTTCTTGATGACGTAGAAAAGATTTATGTCAAAAAGTGTTGATCAACATTTCATCTATCAGCTCCCCTATGTTTGACTCGTTTGAAATCTAATTAGTGTGCATTTCCACATCTCTGGTGTATTACATGAAAAATGTCACCAGAGTTTTTCCTTAGTGGCTCATGTTAAATGTAAGGAGTACACTACTTTCTCCCTTTTCCACGACTGAAACATATTGTTTTTGCCTGAGGCATTGCATGAGTTACTGCACACCTGCTTCATCAGGGTATGAGTTGTAGCAAGAAACAACTGTAAAATGAATGTTCAGTCATCGTGGCTACACGTAAAGGTTCACTGTTGCTCTAGTGAAATTTAATCAGCCATGCCACAAAAATCTCCCAGGCAAGAATGATTGCCAGGCAGGAGGATGTTACTGTAATTATTGTCTTGTTCGCTGCAGACAGAGAGCCTCAGATAAGCCGTAGTCAACGGGAAGGCAAATACTCTTGTTGCGCAAAGCACTTAGCAGCAATTTACACAACAGGATACTTGGATGTATAAGCATTACAGCGTTTAACATGTTGAGAAAAAAAAAAGGAGATATGTTGCTTGCAGGGGGCATCATTAAAGTTTAGTGGCACGAGGACATCAGTCCGCCAGAAGGTAAAGGTTTAAATGCCTGCCAGAAAATGAATTGTCTTCCTTCTGCACCCTATGGTGTCATATCAATGAGCAGACCTCCCACTGCAGCCACAGGCCAAACTGCCATTTTTTTTTTTTTTTTTTTAATCTTTATGTGTTTTTATAAAGTCTTATGAATATGTGCCCTAATCACATTCAAACATAAATCAGGGAAGTTGATTTTATTCTATCAAATCCGACTCCTCCGCCTCACCATGATGCCTCTGTACCCTCCGTCTCTTCTCAGCACCGCCTCTGTCAGGAGTCACCACATCCCCTCAGCCTCAGAGAACTACAACCACCACCACGACAACCACAGCACACTGGGGCGTGGCCAACACCACTACCACAACAGGGCTCAAGGAGGGTAGCAGGGGAGCGCCCAAGCCACCTCCTGTGATTCCTCAGACTACTTCCCCTCCACCCCTGGAGTCCTTCCCTCTACCTGAACGCTTCTGCAAGGCCAGCGAGAACAGAGACATAATGTGGCCCCAGACCCAGCGGGGCATGCTGGTGGAGCGACCTTGCCCCAAAGGAACTCGAGGTAAACAGAGCTCCCTCTCACCTCAGGGCAGTGTTGCTTTCTGTTTTCAATATGACCTGAGGCGTCCCATAAGAATGTCCCTGAGTTTGTAACATGTGGCTGATAGTCTTGCATTTCTTTATCAGTTAAAACAAACAAAAAAAAAGAGTCTAAGTACGTGTTCAGGGATATGATGCGCGGTGAAACCTGCGCAATTCTGTATCAAAACATGATTCAGTTGACTATGGCAGTGACGATGTCGGAGAGCAGATGTTCTCCTGCATCATGCATGAAGACTCGCATCCCTCATTTGAGTGTGTGTGAAATCATATTAGAGTGCCTCAGACACACGGCTCATTAGAACGAAACAAATTGAATGCCACTTTGTTAAGAAACACAGCGGCTAGCTGTTTCAAAATGTACTGATTTGGCAGGGAACAAAATTGACATTGATGATTAAGGTTTTCTATGTCCAACAATTTCAGCTTGTTTGGGTCTTTGGTAGCTTACAAGCAGTCCTGCGAGACAAGAATCATGAAAGACAGACTATCCTTTAAGGTGGATTTTCTGAGCTCACAAAGGCAAAGGCATTCTTGGCTTCACATTTGTATAACATGTATGAATTTGCATGTTTGTAAATGTCTAGTTTGTTTTTGCTTTCTTTTTTTGTACGAGTGTCCTTGAAGTTAGTTTTCCAGATATGACTTTGTGTGTGTGTGTGTGTGGGGGGGTGGGGGGGGGGGGGTTGACTTGATAGAACTTGACTATTCTGTTCTTGTTTTCCCTGTTAGGCACTGCCTCTTATTTATGTGTCCTTTCCACTGGGATCTGGCACCCAAAGGGCCCTGATTTCAGCAACTGCACCTCCCACTGGGTCAACCAAGTCGCCCAAAAGGTTTGTACAAATGCTGCATCACGGTGTTTTTCTGAAATGTGAAAAAACATTGGGCAATACAAAATACTTCAGCTAGACATATTAGCATTTTTCTAATTTTATGATCAATTTTTTTTAAGATCAATAAACCAGTAAAGAAATTGCACACACCGAGATATGCACTCTGCTCAAGTAGCTCATGTGTGCTCTGTAGGTGATCATAGAGACAGAGGTATGTTAGTCTCCTTAAATGTATAGATTACAGTTTAATGTCTCATGCTGTTGTTTGAACATGCCCATGTTATACTGCACATGTTTACTTTTGCTATGTCAAATTACCAAACTTTCTCTATATGAGGATAACCTGTTGTGATTTTTTTTGTTTAAACATTGTCTTGTATTGGTGACAGTAGCAAGGACCTCTGTTGTTTGAAAAAAAACAAAAACATTTTGCCTTTATTTAACAGTAAAATGAGTATGTTGTCATTTATTTATTTACATGCATGCTGCTCAAAGGGATCTCAGTCAGCAGCACAGCAGCTTGCCCTCTCCCTGGGTTTAGTTCAGGCAGGTGTAGATTAGTTACTATGGTTACAGCAGGCTCTCTGTATGCCATTAAAACTTTGCCCTGACCCCTGTATTTAAAAAAACAAAAAAACAAATACACTTCTTCCCTGCATGACCATGTGTCATAGAAATGTGTCATATTCAGAACATATTTTTACAAGGGCTTATACAAACCAAAAGTAAATCCAGTCATGTCATACAAAACGACTTATTAACTAAAAATTGGCTTCTTCAATTAAACTACAGCTACAAATTCTCCTGGGCTAAATGACCAAAGAAAGACATTTTTGAGTCCATGTGTCATGTTCATGTATTCAGATAAATGTGTTCATCAACATTTCCTGATTAATACTCAAAGAGAATTTGAAAAAGACATGGCACAAATCAGTGCATACGTTGCTCAGAATGCAAGACAAGTCATGTTTGGAACTAAAAAAAAAAAATTCTAGGAGAGACCCCAAGACCCCCGGACTTGATAGTATCAACTCTAAAACAGCTTTTTCATCCTTTGCGAGTCACATTCCTGTTCTTGGTACATACTTTCATGTAACCATGTTTTGTTCCATTTGTTGTATTTCACTCTGAGGTTAAAGACTATGTTGACAATTCTTTGAGTGTCATTGGTGAAACATGATAAAGAAAGCAGTACTCTGCATCTCAGTCTTTTTTAACTCACTGCATGGTAAGGAAACCGCCACCATGGCAACTTGTCCTATGCAAAGAAAAGATAAAACCCCCTTTTCAAATCTGGCATTTCAAGGACTCACTCAAGTGTGGTTTGATGTTAGAAACAGTTCTGTAAAGAAACCTCCAAGTCTGTCTTTCTGCATTCTTGTGATCATTATTCACTCTCTCCCTCTGCAGATTCGCAGCGGTGAAAATGCAGCTAACTTGGCCAACGAGTTAGCCAAGCACACCAAAGGCCCCATCTTTGCCGGGGACGTCAGCTCCTCTGTGCGACTGATGGAGCAGCTGGTGGACATCCTGGATGCTCAGCTGCAGGAACTGAGACCCAGTGAGAAGGATTCTGCAGGGCGGAGCTTTAACAAGGTGACCACATCCACCAAGAGAAAATAAATAACTTCAAAACAAGAATGCAACAGTTGAACGAGAAAATGTAATGTTTTTTTTTTTCTCTTGCTGCAACATTTTCAATGAAAAGTGAATGCTTTTCAAAGACAAAAGCAAAAGAGAGAACGTCACGTCTGGAAAATAATACCTCTATTATGTGCTGTAGTTGTTATTGTCACTTTCTCGTTTCATGTTCAGGGAAGTTGTAAGACAGAAAGAAAATACAAAAGCAGTGATTTCTCACTGAAGCACGTAGCAGAGATCTGTATTTGTACACCTGTGGTGTTGGCCATAATTTAGAAGAGTAATTACTCTGTTCTTCTGCACTTTAACTCTTCAACCTCCATGTTGAACCTGTGATTCAGCAGTTAATTTGCATTTCAACCACTCAGTCAGGATCTTGTATCTACAGAAGCTTTTTTTTCCTAAAGCTCATAAACTTGTGTATATATATTTATATATATATATCATGTATCATGTGTCTCTATTTTTATCTGATCTTTTTTTTCTAATCTAAAAAGCTTCAAAAGCGAGAAAGGACATGCAGAGCATATATGAAGGTACTGAAGCAATGCTTCTGCCCACTCTGCTTGCAGCCATCCCCCTTCCCCCAAATCCTGTGCTACTGTATAAACGCCCCAGCCCAAGTTCTGCAGCATGCACCCTCTGCACTGTCATCTACTCCCTTCTCCCTGCTTTTTTTTTTTTGTTTTGTTATTTTTGTTTGTTTGTTTTTTTCCTTTTGAGTAAAATTGCACAACACACAGATACAGTTTACCCGAAATATTTTCTAAAGTCATCTTCAATTAATGACTCTTTACATGGGTGTGTACGTGTCTGTGTGTTTCATCCCTTGTTTCTATGCATTGTCAGCAAAGGTTTATTTTTATGTTGTTTCCCCGTTTTGTTTATTTTCTCAGTGTTTGCTCAAGATTGCACGTCTGGCTGTGTAACAGCAAAACTCAAACAAACGTCCTGTTCTTTCATCCCTCTAACTATGTTCATCTACTGAAGGATTAGATGCTTTGTTGCATTTTTTTTATCACTTCTGTGAGAGGTCCTTTCTATGTAAAATAATTATGAATATTGCATTAAACAGTTCACTTGTGAATTAATGAAACCCTTTTTTTTCCCAACTGACCTTTTACTATATGTTTAGTAAAAATTCTGGCTCATGTTTCACAAGGACAGAGGTTTTAGGTCGTGGAAGTCATTTGTTTCCTAAATTAAAGGTGCAACTCTTCGACTCTATCTGGTTAATTGGGTTGGCCAGGTCAAACCGTTTTCCCCCTTTTCTTGAATGCTATCAGGGCTGGGTTCAGTATTTCGGCTGTACATATTCCTCAACCATTAGGGAGATCATTGTCCTCTACCTGCCAGTAAAGTCACCCCCTCCACAATCGAGATCCCTCCTCTGGGACGGCATTTAAATGGACCATGCTAATTAGCCAGTCAACGCCCGTGAGCTTGTAAGAAGGCTGAGAAAAGGAAGGGAAATAGGAAATATGGAAGGAAATGTGTGTTCACATTTACTCCCCAAAAATGAGGCACAACAGTGGTTTGCTAGGACAGTGTCGGAGAGGTCCTGTCAGGGTAAAACTCAGTGTTTATTTGGCAAATGACGGTGTTAAAGGATATCATTAAGTCAGCAGTATCTGACATCTGCCAAACTTGACGCAATATCACTACGCCCCCCCCCCCAGACGTCCCCACAGCCATTGATTACATGATTAGACACATTGACTTGATTATTTCCTGGGGAAAAGACTGTGTCACCTGGATTCTACGCCCAATTTATCCACAGTCTTCCCCGAGCCGTTCAGACAGCAGAGAGTGAAACTAAGGAAAAAATATTTACAGTTCCAATCAAACCATCATTTAGTACTACACGTCTTTTTTTTGCACCAACTTCCTGATTATTTTTACTTTTGTTATTTGCACTTGAGAACAAGACAAATAATAATTCTAAATGTCGCGCTCAACTGTATTGAGAGGACGACATTTCAAAGACCATTTCAATGGCCATCTCTTCATTTCTTGCTGTCAGACAGACCCTGAGAGCCCGCCCAGTTGCAGCGACCTCCAAAACAGAAACTGAATATGCTTCACCACCAATAGCTCTTCTCTCCCTCCACATTGTCGTGATCAATACAAGTTGAAAATTAGATACTTTTAAGTCTGTAAATAATTTTACTCAATTCATCCCTGCTTTAAAAAAAATCATAAATTAAATGTCCTTTTAGCCTCTTTTTTCATCTTGCCACTGCTAAGCTTCACAGATTTGGTGCTTCAGTTCATTGTTTCATCGGTGTCATTTAAGTCTTTGCATGCCACTGCTGATGATTGGCAACATTCCTTTTTCTTTTTCTGAGTAAACTAAAGTGTCTTTGTTTCCCTTTGTTTAAGGCCATTGTGGACACCGTAGATAACCTTCTGCGCCCAGAGGCCTTGAAGTCCTGGCAGGACATGAACAGCACGGAGCAGACACACGCAGCCACCATGTTACTAGATACTCTGGAGGAAGGGGCTTTTGTCCTTGCCGACAACCTAATTGAACCTGCCATCGTCAAAGTTCCTGCAGACAACATAAGTAAGTAAAACCAGAGATTGTGTTAAGGCAATGCCAAGTGTTCTCTATTGGTGCTGGCTCCGTTAATTTGATTGCTTTCATTTCATTGAGGGAACAACACTTGTAATAGTAAAACAAGACCAGCGCGTAAAAAAGTGCTTTGTTTTCATAATAAGCGTTTAAACCTCGAGGGAACAGAAAAACGACTCATATTAGGTTTAACGAGTCGCTTACTGACAAAGTGATGAATATCAGACAATTAAATAGACTGGATTCTCTGATTGCACACACTTAGTTTATAAATGTATGCGTCTAGACCTTGTAACTCTATACATTAGTGTGAGCATTAGCCTGCTGTGCCGTCAGAAAAAGGACATTGTTTATTCTCAGCCTCCTCCTACTAATAAGGAAGGCTATTTTCTTTTGTCTTTGAGCTGTTATATTCATATCGGAGGGGATGGGCTGATGACTCTGTGATTGACACAGCTCACTCTTGCACAGATTTAGTGTTTGAGTCGTTGCTACATCCTTTGGTCTGTGTCAGCATCTCTTTTTCTTTTTTTTTTCTTATTGTCAAAATGTCAGGGACAAAGCTACAGTGTCAATATTCTCTTTCATTTTTTTTACTCTACTGCTCTGAAGTCCATCAGTCTGGATTGACTCTTATCTTATTCACTTGTCCTTCCTTCCCTTTTTTTCCCCCCTCACCTCTCTTTATTTTACAGTCCTGGATGTGTATGTTCTCAGCACAGACGGTCAGGTCCAGGATTTTAAATTTCCACAATCCAGACAGGATGGTATCTCAATCCAGCTGTCAGCAAACACCGTCAAGCTCAACAGTCGGAATGGTAAGCTCTTTTGAACAGCTTGAAACAACAAGACAGAGCATCAAAGTGCTTATTCTACGCGTGGAAAATTACGAAATATAGCCATGTATGTTTGAATTTTGCTCCTTTTTTTAACTTTGAAGAAAGAGTCTGTAACGGCTAAATTCTAACATTGATTTAATAAAAGACAAGCATTGACATGGCGGCTCAAAAATGAGAGTCCACTTTAAATCTTAAGTATCATTTATCTATTTGTCCTCAAGAAGATCTTATTGTATTTTATTTATTTTTTTTTATAAAGAAGCATGTTTTTATTTTTCCTTTATTAACTGTCCTCATCTTTCACTCTTCAGGGTTTGCCAAGCTGGTTTTTGTGCTCTACAAAAACCTGGGCCAGTTCCTCTGCACGGAAAACGCCACCATCAAGATGGCCAGCGAGGCTTACGGTCGCAACGTGTCGGTGGCCGTCAACTCTGACATCATCGCCGCCTCGATCAACAAAGAGTCCAGCCGTGTATTCATTAACGACCCAGTGATTTTCACCCTGAAGCACATCGATGTGAGTGTCCCCTGATGGAGTGAGCGGAGAGATCATATTAAAGAACACCAGGAGGGAACTTCAGGATTAGACAGAGATCGGCTGTTTGAATTGTAAATGTCTGACTAGGTCAGACAGCAGTTTATTTAAGTCATTGAACATCAAATTAAAGGAGTCTTCAGAACCTAAGTGAATTCTTAATGAAAACTAATTCTTTAATCAACATTGGGATATAAATGATAGCCATTTTCTTTTATAGTGGTGGAAATTAACTCCTAGATTAGCCGTACAATCTCGGATGAAATTACTGGAGCGCCAATTATCTTCCGTCTTTTAAAGTTGTCACTGGAGTTCCCAGAGGGCTGTGCGTGACTCCATTCTTTATCAGAGAAATTGTGCAATTCCTAAGACATGCCGTCAAACAATTATGCCTCTCTATGTTATTAAGGCCTTGCAGACTACGCTTCGGTTGATTTGGCAAGCATGTGCCAAATGAGATACAACATATGAATTGCTTCATAAGAGCTGTGAAGTGAAAAATCCTCATCCATATCAGTGCGGAGAAATACTTTGTATGAGTAGGGGGTAAATGGCCTATGTGTTCTACATGTACTTCAATTTCAGGCAGTCAATTATTTGGACACTTAACCATATCTCTTGTTATCTGCAGATGGAGCGCTACTTCAACCCCAATTGCTCCTTCTGGAATTACTCTGAGAGGAGTATGATGGGCTACTGGTCCACCCAAGGCTGCAAACTCCTGGACACCAACAAAACACACACCACCTGCTCATGCAGCCACCTCACCAACTTTGCCATCCTCATGGCCCACAAGGAAATCTCAGTACGTCATTTATGTCCTTCTTCTTGGGCCTTCTACATTTATACTCAGCTGGAGTATGAAAAACTGCTGTTCTGTTGTTTCGTTTCAGAAGCAATCTGCAGACACTCCAGTTCCTAAGGTAGCAATTACAGCCGATTACAATAATCACAGCGAGGTTCAGATGGAATCTGTTGAAATCACTCTAACTACATTTAACAGCTAATAAAGCAGTAATCCATGTTTAACACACATCCCATACTTAAATAACTCAAGCAAGGTCTACTTTTTGTCAAATTTTTAAATTCAAAGTAATTTAATGTTACTCAATTTGACAATTTGTTGTGCTTTCCTCAAATAAGGCCTAATGTTCTTGAGCTCCTAAATCAGAATGAATGGTTTCAGCATACTGTTTTTGAGAACATTGTCAGCACTTCTAAAGTCAGAATTGAAAAAATGCAATTATGTGTAAGAGAGAAAAAAATATTTTCCCTAGAATAGCTTAAGAGAGGTCCTTCAAATGAAAATACTAAAGTAACTATAATACGACCAAGGGAGGTCATAGAATACAGTTTTGTGTTTGGTCACATGAGAAGGCACACGCCTCTTTACAATATATAAAACATTTTCACTTTTTTTTTTCTTCTGAATATTCATACTGTGTGCTCTTGATGTCTTCCAGGTTAAGGACAGAGTGCACGTTCTGCTTCTGACTGTCATCACTCGAGTCGGGATCGTCGTGTCCCTCGTCTGCCTTGCCATCAGCATCTTCACCTTTTGCTTCTTTCGGGGCCTGCAAAGCGATCGCAACACCATCCACAAGAACTTGTGCATCAGTCTCTTCATCGCAGAGTTAATATTCCTAATCGGTATCGATATGACAAAACCCTGGGTAAGCTGGAACAATTTCACCTTATTGATTTGGTTTTGATTTATCCCCTCTCGCTTTATCTTCACCAAACTAAAGACCTCTTCAGAGTAAAATAGATGAGACTCTAAGCTTTGTTTGTTTCTAACCTTCCCTGCTTGTCCCTGACATGACACGAGTGGGACACCACCATTAATATAGATTACTAAGGGGCTGTGTCTTCCGCTTGACAGCTCTTTTTTTCCTCTTTCACTTAAAGCCACTGTTGCCATGGCGAAGTCAGCATCAGTACCTCTTTTTTCACCTACATTTTCCCTCCAATCTCCTGAAGCAAAAAAACAATTTTCTGCATACAGCTGGGAATCAAAGCTGAGCTGTATGATTAAATCTGCTCTAACCTTACAATATGATTGCCATTTAAGCATCTACTGTGCTGATGGGAACTTAAACCTGTGCATAGTCAGAGCCCATGTGGTGAATGAATATTCATTAGCTTTTTACAACGGTTTCAACTATGTTTGATCAACCGAAGGGTTCGTGCTGCAGCAGTGAATTCCGTCTTTTAATCAAAGATGGAATGTGTGATTTATAATTTTCAATTTAGTAAGTGCAGTTGAGATACTGTACCTCCTGTCATGTCTAAATCAAAGTTGGCTCCTCGGTTTATATAAAGAGAAAATGTCTTTTTAAGCAGGAATTGTAATGTTCTTGTTTTTTCGTTAAAATCCTTCTAAAGATTTTTTTTTTTTTTTTCTGTTTCAGATCGGATGTGCCATCATCACAGTGATCCTCCACTTCTTCTTCCTGGCTTCCTTCTCCTGGATGTGTCTTGAGGGGGTCCAGCTGTACCTCATGCTCGTGGAAGTTTTCGAAAGCGAATACTCACGGAAAAAGTACTACTACGTGTCAGGTTACCTCTTCCCTGCCATCGTGGTCGCCGTCTCAACAGCCATCGACTACAGCAGCTACAGGACAGAGAAATTGTAAGTGCTCCTTTCGCTACAAACCCTTGAAACTGCAGAGCGAACACACTGGATGCTGCACGACCGTGTTTGCTCACCTGCCGTGTCTCTACGTGGCGGCTTTTGAAAAGAAATCTACTTATCATTTCAGCCACTGTGCCTTTTGTGTATCTCCGGAGACCACCTCCAAAACGTCTGAGCTCGTCTTGCTCGGGTTGGACAGCTGCTCAATTTTTTATGTCATTTGAAAGTGGCTGACAGACTCAACACTGTGGTTTCAGGCGGGGCCGCGGCTACCTTAATGCCTTTCTGCCTAAAGACCCTCCTGTGACCTCTTGTTTGTAAATGCTCCCTCTTAAAGAGGAGAGCACTGTGAAGAAAAAGCCTTTTACGTAGATTAATGGCATGATCTCAGCTAAGAACAAGCTATCAAGAGGGGCTAAATGGGGTCTTCTCTGTGTTGTGCACTTGTGTTAATTCTCAATCTGCAACGTAACACTCACAGGACTTCAAGTGAAGTATTGACAGTAAATAAAACGATTAAAATGTACATGATAATTATATCATGAAGGATGGAACCTAACGCGTTTATCCATGTTTCTGTTTCTAGATTGTTTGTTTTTCACAGGTGCTGGCTAAGTGTGGACAATCACTTCATATGGAGTTTTATAGGACCTGTCACCTTTATCATCATGGTAAGCCGTTTTTATTTTTCTTTGAATACTGCGAGTGAGGCAGAGACTCAGAGACGGAGATAAAAAGAGATGAAGGAGGGAGATAAAAGAAGCGTGATGGTTGAACTGAAGGAAGAGTCAGACAGATTTTTTTTTTTTTTTTTGGGGGGGGGGGGGGGAGCTCCTCAGTGATGACAGGTTAATTTTACACCAAAGACGGATTTCGAGGTATTCGACACTTCTCCCTGCCGCTCACCTACTGACAAGGATCAGGATGCGATAGCGTACCTTAACCTCACGTTTGCACAACTCCCATAGAAGTATTACTTTGCGGGCATTGCTGAATGCCCTTCAGGTTTTTATCATAAAAGACCGGGGGAAAAAAAGGATTAAAAATTGCCTTAAGATGTGCTTACCCAACATTGTAGGTAGGATGGCACTGTAACATCACATAAATCCCTTTTCTTTTTTTTTCCACTTCTGCATCCGTCTCCTTCTGTGTTCGTCTGCCTTTAGTAAACAGCAGATGACACCAGTGAGGAGCAGAAGAAAAGCAAAGGCACCTCTCTGTTTGGTCAAGGACTGTCAGGGTGGAGGACATACAGGATATCATAATGACATATGTCCCATTGAGGCATGCAATTATTTACTGGTCACGACATTATTATCTCCTGCGCCATCAGAGAGACTCGGAGGAATGAGACCTGAGGGAGTCTGGCATCCCTGTGCAACAAAAAAAAAAAAAGGGGAAGAAAAAAAGAAAGACAGCGCAGGTGGTATTCCTCCCATATCGCCTCTCAGTTCAGCACACCAAGTATTGCGTTGCCCTCGTGCACACTAAGGGATGAGGTGGCCCTGCAAACCTGTCTCGCTGCTGCTCAGGGAGGACGGTCGGTGTTTGTTCAGCCCTGTGTTCATTATCAGGCGTAATGGTTGGGACTGTATCTACAGATGCAGTGACCTCTGTTGAACATCAAACTAACACTGAAAATATACAGTAGAGACAGGGGGCAGCCATGTCAAATTCCTGTGAGCCATTTGCAGAGCGCTCGGAGCTTTTAAAGAAAAGATATAGCCGGGCTCTTTGTCTGTGCTGTAGCAGAATAAATAAAAGAGGACTTTGCTTGCTGGACTGCATTTCACAGTTTTCATGAAGAGGAATATAGCCACTCGATGTCACGTTTAAAAAATGGAGGAGAGAGCACACAGAAAACCTGTGTCGGATTGAAGCGCATTTGAGTAAACATTGCAACGCCTGTTTCTTTTTTTCTTCTTCTTTTTTTGTTTTGTTTTCACTCTTTTCCTTTTGCTCAACACTCGCCTTCAACGTGTGAGCTTATAATTGAGGGAAAAGCTAACATTATATTAAAACAAACACATTTTTCCCTGTCTCAGCAAATGCTCTGTCAGCCACACAGGAATACGTTTCCTCTACCTAAATTGGACCCTCATTGTTTGCCAATCGCGCCGTTGCCTCTGTTATGATTTGCATGAAAAATGCAGGCCCGCGGTGGAAATGATGATCAGGATCCCGGCGGTGATGACCGCAGAGATGGAATCATGACCCTGTGAGGAGCTAATGTATTGTAGTGGAGCTAATGTGTGACAGGAATGAGGTTCTGCAGCACCGGTTCAGGCAGCAAACACTGCTTCTCTGACTCTGTGCAACAATTGCCTCAAAAAGACAAAGTGCTGTGGAAAGGAGCATCTCAGGGGACTGTGCAGGAGCAAGGTTTGTCTACACCATCCGTGACCCTGGTTTCTCTACAAATTGGCTGTGTCCTTGTCAATGAGGGAGAGGAGGAGAAGGAGGAGAAAACGCACACGTGCAGAAGGAAAGGGAAGAAAACATTGTTGCTTTGGCTCATGTCTGAAACTCCACCCACACCCAAACTATGTTTGTGCCAAGTAACATTGGTTTTAACCGAGGGTGGTCATGCTATTTTCTCATCCTTTTGTTTCATCTTTTTCTTTACTTGCTTTCCCCGCTTTTTTTTTTTCTTCTTCTTTCTCTCCTGGCTGAATCAGGCCAGGAACACGGAGAAATACAAAAGCTGGTGGGAAGCGTTTAGATCTATGTTTCTCTGGCTGAGGTTGCCCTGTCTCTGGGCACAGGGGGTATTAGCTCCATGAAAGGGGGAACATGGAAGTAATGAGTGGTGGTGGTGGGGGGTGTGGGGGGGGGGGAACCATTAGTATGCTTGAGATAGCTTCAACACAAGGCCTTTTGGATCATGACATGTCGCAAGCAGTTCTTATCATCAGGACAGCTCCATCTGCACCTTTAATATTTTATCCCCTGCAGTTCATTTGGAGTTCAGTGTGTACACACTCAGTCCACTTCAGGAAAAGCTTTCTCCTCGGTCCCAGCGTGCCGAGGTGCTTCTGCATGGCTTGCACCGATGATTCAGAGACAGAGTGAAGGATGGAGGCAAGACAGCTCTGCTCCAGCAAAAGGGGGGATCCCCCCAGGAAGGGCTGCGAAGGCATGTAGGTGGGGGGTGGGGGGGAACATGTGCCGTGCTGCTAGATTTGCTTTAAACTTCTGCGTCCCTCTCCACTGTCTCATTGGATCCATGTCACCACTCCAGGCTGTGTGAAAGGCTGTTTGAAAAGTCCTCGCCTTCCCTGCCCCCCCCCACCTCCCCCATCCCCCATCCCCCATCCCTATCCCCTCCCCCCCCGTTGTCTGACTCATGCAGGCGACTGATAGAAATAACGACTGATAGCTGCGAAACACAACACATCGTTTCAGTGTCGTCTGTGATATAAAAGAAGAATTATTATTTATTTATTTTTTTCCCCCCACTCTCTTTTACTGCCTGGGTTTCCGGTGCACGGCTCCATGAGTTGATTGCATGTGGAGGGGTGATGTATTGATCACAGGCAGCCTTTTGATAGCAGTGTGCACCAGAACATGGAGAATTTCTGTCCAAGAGTGAATGTCCGTGGTCGGACTCCGTCTCTCAAAGGTCATTCATTTATTTCATGCACTCATGCTGGCTGCGTGTCGCCTTTCTCCCCTCGACGATATCTTTTCGTTCGAAAGACGACATAACACTCAAATACTTACCTCGAAAGGCTTTTGTTGCTGCTAAAGTGATCATTTGTATGTTTTTCTTTTCTGTTCTTCTTTCAGTAAATACATCTGTCTGCTGTATTCGATTACTGAGATCCTTTGACTCGCACTACTGGAGGCAACCAATTTGAACGTGTCTATCTTAGATATTTCTTGACATTATTCAAACATGCCTGGCACACAGTCTGTTTCCTCTGCTCTGAGTGTATGTACATGCTGCGTCAGGGACTAGTTTGCCCCAGAATAAATGGGGGTTTTTTTCAAAGTAATTTATTGGAAACGGGCTCCCCGCTTGCCCATCCAGCCTTTTGTGTCTCTAAATCATGCTATTGATTTTGAAGGTACTGAATAAACGCACCGAGGAACTCAGCACGTAGTATCCTTGCATCAACCTGATATGTGCCACTGGCTCCCTTAAGATTTCATTCAATGAAACAGGCAGCCAAACACAGCCTCAACTCCTCTCCTCCCTTCTTTCCCTTTTCATCTACAGAAGAATCAAACTAAAATAGACCGCGATCTCTCCAACCTTTTGCAGCTGGTTATGCCTCATAATATTCCACTATGTGCATCAAATGATATGCAGTCATTTCCGAAAACAAGACGCTCTCTTGTTTCTCCTTCAGACTGCTGCTGTGTGGCTGTTTCTTCCGTTTTCCTTTTTTTTTTCTTACTGTGATGGATTTTAATGCATTTCCATTGATATAGAATGACACTAAATTTGGCGCCAGTCGGACCATCTGAGTCTGGCTGGAACGATAGATGTTTATTGGATTAGTCTATGGACCTGCAGAGATTCGAAGGCTCTGCTCTTTTAATACACATAGGCAAATTAACAGGGTTTTTTTTTTTCTTCTCTCTCTCCCTATGTCTGCTGTATCTTGAGTCATACATCTTCATGCATTAACACTGCCATTACTCTGTTCTGACAGCTCAATCTCATCTTCCTGGTCATCACAATGTACAAGATGGTGAAGCACTCGACCACCCTGAAACCAGACTCCAGCCGCCTGGAGAACATAAAGTAAGTAAAGGGGCCTATCCTGAACCCCCACATTCTCCTTCTGATCGGGATTATAACACCAGTGTTGTTCTCCCACTAACCGCAGGAACGAAGGCACTTTACTCTTTGCAGTTTTTTTCTCTTTTTTTTTTTTTCCACTTAAAAATGTTTCATGGGGAAATACCTTCCCACCCCCAAAAACAAGTCCAGTTTACTGGAATAGCAAAAGACAACTTTAAAAACAAAAAAATCAGATCAGATGGGGCACTTGATTATTTTGACTACAGAGGTTTGTGCCACAGTTTTAAAACAACCCCTGGCATGACTTTACCGTCAAAATGACTTTGCAGACTTTGTGAGTCGTCTTGTGCGTCCTTTGTTGTTTCGCTCCCAGCCACCAGCCCCAGAATTGCTCTCGCATGACACACATCACTCTCAGGCTGCGACCTAACTATGCGCTGTTCGCTCTGCAAGGGTGGGGTAACGGAGTAACAGCTTCCATGTGTGTTTTGCCGCTGGAACATGTCAAACCTCTTTTTAAAGATCCCAGCATCAAATCTCAGAAAAGGAGAACATTCCTTCCCTGACCACCGTCACCACCAGCTCCCGCTCTGGTTGAGGCTTTCTGATGCTTCAACATTTATGACGGGGTTTTTTGCTTCGGGAAGAAAAGCGATGTTTTGCTGAAACGCTAATTGTTTTTTTGGGGGGTTTTTTTGCACTTTCGTGAAAGCAACATTTATTGCTGTTTTCTGCAGGCTGGATTTGAAGGCCGACTTCCATTTGAGGTTATTTGGTTTTGTTGCTTACAGCAACATGTCACTTTACACCAATATGTGACGTACTTCAACTTCCACCAGTCTGTGCCCGAGCAGTTGTGTTTCTATTTTCATCCAGTGTATGTTATTTTTCATTTTCCTTAATGAATGTGTGCAGCATTAGGGCAGTGTGGTAAAACTGCAATCAGGAAGAGCAGCCAGAAAAAGGCTTCCCTGGACTGCTTGGTTTATTTGAGATAGACTACTCCCTTATCAAGCAGACCACAACAGAACACACAGACCCACCATGGTGACACTTTGATGAGTGTACATTTGCACTGGGAAGCTTTTCACAGCACAACTACACTTGTGTATTAATAGCAGTTTCCTTGTGGTGTTTTTCTTGTGTGTGTGACAAAGTCTGGTCTGAATTTCAGTGTTGCTGCATGATGCATGTGAAAGCAAAGTTAACGCACAGCCTCTCCTCTCCCCTGTCCTCTGCTGTCCCTCTCCTCCTCTCACTCTTCTGCCATCCACACCAGTACTTATCGCGTGTGTGACGGCTACTATAATACAGATTTGCCGGGGTAAGCTTTTTACCGTACAACTCGTACAGTTTTACCCACACAACAACACCACCCACGCATTCAGTACTATAAATGCAAATTCAACAACAGCCGATGGTGCTCCTCCCACCAAATGTTTTTTTTTTTTTCACAGATTTTTAAGATTGTATTTTCAACAGCACACACAGAAAAAAAAAAAAACATACATTCTCACTTCTTGTTGGATAATTCAATTTTATTGACTCTTATTATTCCCCGCTTGGATCAAAGTTGAAGATATCTCACTCATATTCAAACTATCCCACGCTGTGATGCGCTCTGATCTAATTGTTTCTCTCTTTTCCTGCTTATCATGCTCTCTAGCTATGAAGATAATAAACGGTTTATCAAGTAAGGACATGTTGCCCACCGCCCCCCCCCCCCCCCCCCCGCCCCCCCCTTTCCAGAAGCCGCCTAGTTTATTCTTTCTCTTCTTTGATTCTTTCTTTTTCTGTCTTTCGTTGCTTCATCCTCTCCAAAAAACCTACCGCCACACAGCTACTCATCCACCATGGTCGTGACCGTTCACTTTCACTTTCACTACATCCATAATCTTTTAATCCAGTGTTGTTGTTGTTGTTGTTGTTGTTGTTGTTGTGGTGTGGTGGTGTGTTTGAGCGTTGAACTGTGACTGTTGCTGGTGTCTGAAGGCTCCACTTGACCTTCACACACGAGGCAGCGAACCTCACTCGTTCCCTTGAACTCTTCCTATTGCTCTCTAAGGTCTCTAGTTGTGGTAATAGACTGGGAAGATAAATATTTAGTGTGCGACAGAGCTTTAAATCTTTTTTTTTTTTTTTTTTTTTTAAACATGCGGTTCTTTCTTTTTATGTTATTTATTCTTGTCCAGTTGACGTCAAGGGCTGCATTCAGGTTTGTTCTGAGAGTGTGCGTGGATGGGCGGGCGGGTGGGGAAAGGCGTTTTAAAGATAGAAAAGTGTCTACTTTTTTTTCTTTGTTCCTTCAGCTGTTAGCTCCTTCTGCCATAGTAATGGATGATTTCAAGTCCCACTCGCTATCCTGCCAGATCACTCAAAGCCGTTCATGCTTTTTTTTTTTCTCCTCTCCTCTTTGTTTTTTGTTTTTTTTTGTTTTTCCTCTGGCTGTAGGTCCTGGACCATGGGTGCCTTTGCTCTGCTGTGTCTGCTGGGTCTCACGTGGGCCTTCGGTCTCTTCTTCATCAAAGAGGCCTCCATTGTCATGGCGTACCTTTTCACCATATTCAACACCTTCCAAGGAATGTTTATCTTTATCTTCCACTGCCTTCTTCAGAAAAAAGTAAGTTTCTCTGGACTTCTCCTTTCAAGGTGAAACGCAACCGAATGTAAATAGACATGAAGAAAACACAACGCGCTACAAGCCGATATAGAGAACAAACTCCGCTTATATGTATTTCCTTTTTTTTTTCATTCACTCATATGGAAAGTCAACAGTGTTCTGTATGTTAACACTCAGCTGTTTGCTCTTGCAGGTCCGCAAAGAGTACAGCAAGTGCTTCCGCCACACTTACTGCTGCGGAGGTCTGCCAACGGAGAACTCGCACAGCTCTGCAAAAACTTCAACCGCACGGACCAGTGCGCGCTACTCGTCGGGTACACAGGTAGACCAGCAGCTTCATATAGACGAGCGTTAATACACTCACGCACACACAGCTCATTGAAGTGTTATGAACCACACAGTCAGAAATAAATGCTCCAAAAACATGCACATTGTGTGCTTCGGCCTCACACATGGATCAAGAGACACAAATATTACGCCACATTTGAAAAGCAGCATCTGCTGTACTGCATGAGTACCTTTCTGCTGTTATGCCCCCTTTAGCACTTGCTTTAATCTTTTCTCACTAACGTCATGTGCATGGGGAATAGTCCTACGCTGTTCAAAGTGCATCGCAAGTACCTTTTACTACGGGGAGAAAGATGGATTTGAAAGAAACACATTATCTTGATCTCTTTTTTAAAAGAAAACAGGTAATGCGACTTATTCGACGACCCCTCTGGATGTGTTTTTTAGAGAAAGGTCCCTATCGCATTTAACCTGCCGTATCCCAGGCACTTGCGACTGGAGTTAAAGGCGTTGGAAAGTTGCCTTTTGAAAGACTCAAACAGAACGCGGGTGAACAAGCTCTATCTCTGGCTCACTGCATTCGAGTCGCTATGTGAGGAGCGATCAATTCAGCAGTTTGCACATGGAGAATAAATGAGAGTTGATGTGAAAGGTGAGCGGGCTTGTTTAAAGTCCTAATGACTGTCCCTTGTTGACCTGACAGAGTCGTATCAGGAGAATGTGGAATGACACCGTAAGAAAGCAATCTGAATCCTCCTTTATCTCAGGTGACATCAACAGCACCTCCACCCTTAACCAAGGTCAGTTCACACCTCATTTCTCTCACACCTATGCACACATTTCATCATCCAGCTAAAAATACACCTCCTTCAAGTTCCAGTGATCTCACACGGCAGTAGAGGATCTCACTCCGGTAATCAGAGCAGATAACTTCAGCTTGAAAAGAAAGAGCAGGACAGCGGAAAAAAAAAAAAAAAGATTGTGTCTCGTCTCTCTGTTCTGCCAGTGGAGGATTACAAAAATCCGTACTCAAAAACTGTTCGCTGTCTTCCTGGCCGGTAACGTCACTCTCAAATTGGGACAAGGCTTGATGATATTTTTTTTCTCTAAGTACTGACTGTCCTAAGTTCATACCAGGGGCTCAGGGGAAACAGACAAAACTGTAAAAAAAAAAAAAGAGGGCGGGGGGATTTATTTTAGGAAAATCTGAACATGCAGAGAGGCCATTTGTTGCCTGGCATATAAGGTGACCTTTGTTACTTTACAGGGGGATTTGTGAGGGAGGGAGCAGAAAGAAAAGCTGTCATTTATTATTTAGCTTGAGCACAAATATGATGATGAGAAGATGATGTTCAACTCTAGATGACCCGGAGTGCTTAGCGTGTTGTTAGGCTTTCTGCTGCAGCTGAAATGGCTTTCCATGCATGCAAGGAAAAAAAAAAGAAGAAAAAAAGGTGTACAGGGAGGAAGTTTAACTTCACTCAATCCTGCTGCTGTACTCGTCCTCTTTCTGTTTCAGCTGTCACTCCCCACAAAATAAAACATTACACCTCAGGCTTTCAGGCACATTTGTACTTGCTGATTTGTCTGGAACAATACAAAAGAAAGAAGTTATTTTATATATTTATTGGGGGGTTTTTTTGGGGGGGGGTTGCCTTGAGAGGACAGGATAGAGTAGGAAACCACAGGGAGAGAGTGGGGAGTGACAGGACAGGAGCGACAGGTTCGAACTTGAACCCAGGCCAGGACAATAGCCTCCGTACACGGGGCGCGACCTAACCACTAGGCCATCTGCTCCCCAGGACCTTTTTTTTTTTTTTTTTTTTTTTTTTTTTTAACTACTTCCTGGAGATGTTAATGTAGAGGTTTAGTATTGATCACTCCAGGGTGTAGCAGCCTAGTTACCCTGTGGAGTCAGTGCAGTGCACTAAAGGAGGGCTCTATCTCCTGGAAGCACTTCCCTGTCATTAAAAACATCCCTGGAGGCCTCCCAACATGACAGATGGCATTTAACACAGGTGATAAATGGCAGTGGAAGTGCCTTAGATCCTTAAAACATACTGCAGAAACTAAAAGACAGATAAGGTTTGGAAGGAAACAGACGCATCTGAATCTAAATAAAGAATTAGACAGAAAAAGTAAAAAGGATTCTGCTTTTTGTTTAAAGAGCAGTTTGGACCAAATCCCATTCACAACATGCTTTAATTAACAAATAATGCTGCCAAAAAGGAAAAGGAAATATGACTTGTGAAATTCCCTCGTGACAGGTTCCTATTATGAGCTTAGATGGTTGAAAAAAAAAAAGTGTATAAAAATAAACTGCTTTTACATGATCGGCAAACCAGGAAGGAAAGAAATGTAAAGGCTGAAAAGCCGTGACCTGAGGCTTTTAATGAGAGGAAGGCTGGCAGAAGACAAAAAAAAAAACATTTTTAGAACATCAGAGGGTTTTCTTTTTCCTGCTCATTGTATCTCACGCTTTCTTTCTTTCTTTTAAACTCTAACGTAGATAACCAAGCTTCAGATTTTTGCTGACATCTATACCTCCAAAAGAAACAAAATCGCTAACATTTTCTTTTTCATGTATCTTTCATCCACTGTCTCCATACTGATCTGCTCTTTTCTGTCTTGCCACTGCAGGTATGACCGGGAACTATCTATTAACAAATCCTCTCCTTCGACCACAAGGCACTAACAACCCTTATAACACCTTACTGGCTGAGACAGTCGTATGTAACACCCCCACGGCTCCAGTGTTTAACTCGCCAGGTGTGCTTACTTGATTCTTTCAAAGAGCTTTCTTCTTTTATTCTCTCTTCTGGTCTTTGTCTCTTTAGTTGAGTTGAAAAAAAAAGAAAAGAAAGGCAAGCAGGATGTTCTGCAGTATCGCCTCTCCCTCTGAATCATTGTCCTCCCCCCACACACACACACACACACACACACACACACACACAGGATACAGAGCATACTGTGCATGCTTGTGTGTCGCACATGGACGGCAAACATTTTGCGTGTGTGTGTGTGTGTGTATGCGTGTGTGTGCGACAAATGCACACGTTTTCATGTCAGACAGGGATATTTGCGGTTGGTCTCCATCCAGCCGGCGCTCTCATGTTTCTCTTACCCAAACTGTTGAGGGGGGAACACAATGATTAAGATGGTGAAGAGATACTACATCTTCTGCTCTGAGATAATGCAAACAGGAGTGTAGAGCTGAAGCTGGAGCATAAACGCGGAGATTATTAAGATGTATGATCTGAATTTATCAGCTCGTTTTTGTGTTTGTGAGGCAGGATTGTGTGTTAAACCTCAAGCTAAATGCGTGGCACTAAATTCAGATCTCCCTTATGCAATAAGGTGTCTGTCGTAAAGACGTTTTTTGCAGATGCAAGAATGAATTCAAGTCGCTCTAATGTCATTTTAGCATTAACCATGTTTACTCTTCTGTTGTGAAACTGAAATTGCGTCATTGTGATGTTTTGTGCTCTCCCCTTGTGCTTCCTCTAGTGACCTACAGAGAGACAAGTATGGGAGTAAAACTTAACTTTGCCTATCAAATGTAAATTTTTTTCAGCATGCTTATTAAAAAAAAACCAACCAAAACCCCCTCCGGCACAATCACTGATTTATTTTAGGCCATTAACACACACTCAGTGAGCAAGTGGTTCACAAAATTATTAACTAAATTCTCCCTCTTTGAAGAGAAAGGAAAGATTTCCTGAGACAACTTGAAGTCATCTGACAGCTTAAAACACGACTCTGCTTTTCTCTCTTTGGCTTGTTATTTTAAACCGACCCCTAAAAATGTGTTGCTTTTATTCTGGCATAAAAGAACATTTATCAGAGAAGGGACTTTTTTTCTCTTCTTTTTATTCGAAAATGCCTGCCCTGCTGTGGCATTCAGCACACTCAGTTTCCAGGAGTATCCCCCCCCCTCACACCTCTCCGGACAATAAATTGCTTCCTAGCAGGCATAAACACATGGGTGTCATGGCAGCAGCTGTTTAATTCTCCCCTATTTTCTTTTTTTATTCACAAAGATTTGTCATTCATTCCTAAAAGACTTGTAAAAACAGCCCCTTATAACCTGCTTCCAAAGATCACATTGACTCCCCTGTTTTTTGGACAAAGACAAACGTCTCCGAAAACTACCCCAGCAATCTTTAACCTCATTTTTTACTGCTGTTGTTCCATCAGGAGGCATGTTAGTTTAAGCAGATCACATTTTTTCCCTTTATCTGCTCTCTCAATCATGGCATAACTAACATTATCCCTGTTTGCTGCTGTTTTCCATGACCTCCATGTTTAGAGAAATTCCTAACATGACTGCGTCTGACCTCTGCAGCGGGCTGTGTTATTCTTCAGCCGTACCGCTAGCGACCGGGGTCTCGCTGGGAACTGTCACTGTGACGGATGCCAAGTGCTGGGCTGCGGGCAAGCTCTGACCTTTGCCAGCTTTGGGTACACAAGCTGCCCGCTAATGGACAGAAAGTGTACCAACACAAACAAATAGAAACCGACAAAAAAAAAAAAAAAAAAGGAGCCTTTGGCATTTATTTATAAAAGCAGAAGCTATTTAATGCTTGCTTGTTTCTTTGCTGAACCCTTGCTCTCGCTAAGTTGCAGACTTTTACTTTGTGTTTTGTTCTTTTAAGTGATTTTCCTTCATGTTACAATAAATCATTTTACTTTCTTTTGTATATCAGCTGCTCTTAGACCAGATAGCCTGAGCAGGCAGACATGATGTGAGTTGTCCAAAGTGAGTCTTTTCACCTGCTGTGTGTGGTGATGGTGGAGTGCTGCTTGTGGGCTCCCCTTGTAGTGACAACAAAGATGGCTGTCCCATGTTGATACATGACAACTTTCCCTTTCTATCCATGTCATCTTTTCCCATCTCTTGTCCTTTTTATTTTCCTTGGCACATCCAAACCCTATTAGTTGCTAGAAAAAAAAAACCCTTAAGTGTCGTAGCTTGCCCGTTTGTGGCTTCATACCTGTGAACATCGACTCTTGCCTGATGTGTCGTGATGGTGATTACTGTGCCTTCTTTAACGTTGTTTGGGATCCTTTTCATCGCTTGGTCACTGCTGTGGCAGACTAAAACATGCACTCACGTGCTCGGCTTCTTTCTAAGAAAAGGGAAAGTCTACATGAGAAAGTAAAATGATTTCTCATTGCTATGATGCATGCATATGAACTGTATGTTGAGGAGTGTGCCTAACTCACAGATCTATGGCATGGCCTAAATTAACCGAAGTCTTCGATGTGAAGTGCATCCTAAACAGCATTAAAGCTCTTGTTTCTATTTTCGACCGCTACTATGAGTGGCTAACGTTAACTCCCATCACATGTTCCTCTCTTCGCAGGGCACTCACTGAACAACGTGGTGAGGGATACAAGTGCAATGGATACACTACCGCTAAATGGTAACTTTAACAATAGCTACTCTCTACGCAACGGGGACTTTGGCGACAGTGTTCAGGTCGTAGACTGCGGCCTCAGTCTGGACGATGCTGCCTTTGAGAAAATGATCATCTCCGAGTTAGTACACAACAACCTGCGTGCCTGTAACAAAAGCCACCAACAGCAACAGCAGCAGCACCCCAGTTTACATCACCCGCCCCACCACCAGCAGCACCCGCAGTACCACCACCACCACCATGCGGAGCGGGCTCCGCCGAAGGTGACGGTGGTGGGAGGCGGCCGCAGCAGCGGAGACGAGGCGATTGTGGCAGACGCTTCGTCTTTGGTGCACGTGGGCGACACGGTGGGCCTCGAGCTGCACCACCAGCGAGAGCTGGAGGCCCCGCTCATCCCCCAGCGGACTCACTCACTTCTGTACGCTCCCCAGAAGAAGGTGAGAACCGATGGGGGAGTTGAAACCTTTGTCAGCCAGCTGACGCCCACCAACCCCGACGATAGTCCGCAGTCCCCAAACAGAGACTCTTTGTACACTAGTATGCCTAATCTGAGGGACTCTCCGTTACCCGAGAGCAGCCCTGATGTGGTGGAGGACCTGTCCCCCTCCAAAAGGAGCGAGAACGAGGACGTTTACTACAAGAGCATGCCTAACTTAGGAGCAGGCCATCAGCTACAGGCCTATTACCAGATAGGCCGAGGGAGCAGTGATGGTTACATTATTCCTATCACTACAGAGGGCTGCCTCCCCGAGGGGGATGTACGGGAAGGACAGATGCAGCTAGTGACAAGCCTTTAAATGTATTTAAACAATCCCTAATCCTGCCCTTTTGCAGCCTTGACCTTTTGAAGGACACACTAGTACAGGGAGGGAAAGTGTTTGATTTATTTTTTAAGAGAACCTTGAACCCCAGTCTAACTTACTCGTCATTTACAAGCCCTCAGCTGCAGCTCCATCTCCGTCCCCCCCCCAAACAATGCCACTCGTCTTTACTTCCTTGCAGACTTGGTGCACAGCGACGGCAGTGCAAAGATTCAATGAGACTGTACATACAATGCAGAGTTGAATTCAATTTTAAGAGACAAGCCAACTATGTATTAAATGTGCTGCTGCTGTTGAATTATTGAGAAAAATTTAAGGTACAAAAATAAAAAAAATAAAAACATTACAAAAAAACAACAAAAAAACAAACATTACTGGCTACTTCAGATCAGCAATTTACCAGTGAAAAGGTTGTACATACACTCCCCAACATTCTCTATTAAGCCTGTTTTTTTATTTTTTATTTTATTTTAATTGTAAACAAATCAACCCCCCCTCCCCCCCCACCCCCTCCCGGGCCAGGACGTGGACTCTGTAACATGTTCCTCTCAGACTGTTGGAAAGGAATATAAGGTCCTGTTTGCCCAGCGTTGCCCTCATTCACCCTGAAGTTCGGATTGTATAACCACTAGCAATCAAGCCCCTGGCCTTATATTTTCTCAACTGTACATTGAACTGTTGTCAAAGAAAATGGCTCAAATATATATTTTGTTGTATTGCTAGTGTAAAATAAAAAAAATCATGGGAAATCGTAAATATGAAGAAACCTTTTAATTGAAAAATGTAATGTTGGAGAGACTATTGTGTAGAAGTTGCACATATGTTATACAGTGTGTTTATGGTTCCAACACGTCATCATGGTAGTATGTTTGAGCTTATGGAAGATTCAACCAATTACAAAGATGCATTATCACTTTTTCCACTTGTGAGCAGTGTTTTGTTTTGTTTTTTTGTTTGCTTAATGAGTTTCATCGATATTGCCCGTTAAATTATGTCTATTTGATTTTGCCAAAGTATCAGAACTTTAAAAGAATGGGAACGAAAATCCCAAGTTAAAGTGATTTATGCATTGCACAGTTTTTTTGTGTAACTCTGAATGATATAGATCTTTTAACAGTCACAGCAGAGGGACGGGCGAACGTACATGAAACCGACTTTTGACAATAAAGTTTCTATCATAATGTTGTTCTTCCGCCTGGGTTCTGACATTTTATTTATTGAAATCTTTCCAAAAAAAATAAATAAAAATGAATGGGAAATGTGTGAATATTTTCCAGCACTGGTATACATGCTGTACCGTAGCTCATGTTTTCTATGTAAACATGTTACCAAGGGGCTTATCACTTAAGACTGATGTAAAGTTCAACACTTGTTTAACAAATAAAATAAATGTGAGATTTTTTGTCGATTGCCAGTTGCTTTTCAATGTTTTGTGTTTTTGGTACTACAAATGCTTTTGCTATGGACAGAAGACACTTTTTGACTCAGGTTATTAACAAGTCCCGAGCACCTTAAGAGGTCAATTGGTGAATTTGTTTCCCACAGGATTGATTTTCTTTTTGTTCTGTTTTTTTCTTTTCTTTCTTTCTTCAATCACTGCAGAATAGAGAGAGCTCATTTCACCGTGTGTTTTAGAGAAGCCAAATCTTTCCATGTGATTCAAAGATGAGAAACTCAGGTAGGAAAATTGCTCTGTAAATGTTCCTCTGTGTGGTTGTAACACTAATAAAGGTTCGAAAATGACATTGGTTCACAGCATTGTCCGCTTAGTATATTATTGAGTGAGCTGGCACCATTAAGAAGCCTGGAACTACAGGAATCTTATCAAATGTTGGATTTAATGCCGTGTAGGCGTGGAAACCAGTCCAAGAACCTAACAAGAGGTCAGTGTTACACTTGGCTGCGCTTGTAGAAATATATTACACATAATATGTCCGAGTCTGACACATATTTGCTCTAATTAATGTCTTCTGCCGCTGAAGCCCACAGTCACTTCTTGACCGGTTTATGCCTCAGGTAATGCTAATTTACGGAGCCTTTTAATATTACACCAGTCGAGGCAGAGTGGCAGCTCTCAGCAGGGTGGCTGCAAATTGTACTGTTTACCATTTTGGCATTGAAGGAAATGATTCAGAACTTAGCAAAAAAAAAAATTGACACGACATGTCAGAGCTGGTGCACATAATGCTGTGTGGGCTGTGTGTTGTTTTGACTTCTTCCACAATTATGTGACATTTTGTGCAATTATCTGAGGCTACAAATTGTCATGGAAGAATTCTGTCCTTTTTTTCGTGTGATCTCTCGCATAGGCCCCTTGATTGTCAGCTAGGAATCAAATGGCGGGGTGATTGTTGACTGCTTAAATGGCAGATATAATAATGCATGCATAATAAAGAGGCATAGAAAAATCAGATTAATTGTTGGTCCTGCATTGTAAAACATGCAGCAGCCTCTTTTCTGGTCTCAAAAAAAAAATGTGTTTCAACTGAAAATGTGTTCCTTGCTTCGATTGGTAGAAACGTTTCTCCTAAATAGTTTTGGAAAATACGAGTGTTGATGTTGATTAACAGGCTCATCCAAGCCCAACAGAGGATGGAGCTGTCCTGAGTTCTGTGCAGAATGACGAACTTCTCTGCAGTAAACACTCGAATCAATACCTCCCAAAGCTATTCTTCCTGAGAGTTTGTCTTTGTTTATTGTTTTGGGAGCGTACGTCTCGTCACTTTTTTATCAGTTACCCAAAAAAAACACACAAAGTCCACTTTAAAATGATAAGACGTTTCAATACATGTAGTAGGTAGTCTCCCAATAGTCAGACCAAGTGATAATTGCCAACCCTTTCCTCACCCGTCTGTCTAACCACAGTTTGTTTATCCTAACAGAGACTTCGACGCAGATAAACCTGGCTGCTTAACAGCTTTATTTTCATTATTAAGGGCAGTGAAATAGGATCTTGGACCGGCTATTTGTCTGACAGGGAATGTGGACCGGGCACCCTCTAGCTTTGCGTGTGGCCTGCTCACCATGCGAAAGCCTCTCTAATTCCCCTTCTTTTGCTCAGGGAGAGACTCGCCCTTTGTCAAACATTGATTCAGAAGTAGGCCAGGAGCCGAGGGGCTGGGAGCTCGACTGCTCCCTCAGAGGAGCGAGTCGGCTCCTGGAAACGGAGCTGGAGAATACCGTCAGCAGAATCCAGCTGAAGCTGCTAAATGGATGTGTTATTGACTGAGCAGAGGTATGAGAATAATGTGCGAGCAAACATGAATACTTACGGATGTTGAGTCAGAGGTACTTCTCAGGATCAGATGATTTTCATTTTTCGTTGGATGTGATGCAATAGTACGAAAGAGAGTTTCCTGTTGATGAAAAACTGTCTACATGTGTGTGCCTGTGTATGTGTTTCAAATCCCTGAATGCACCACGTCTCTAACCTGTTCCTGTTTCGTCTATGGGGGGTCAGAAAACCTGACTCTCCCTTACAGCACTTTACACGGGGTCTCACAGAGAAACAATAAACATTCAAACACTTTAAGAAGGCCTCAAGAAATACAAGTCACAATTTAACAACAAATTAAAGAGAACTGTGGCCATTAACATTCATCTACATGCATGGTGAGTTGAGCTGAATTAGTTTTATTTCAAGCCCTTTCATCAATAGCGTCTGCAGTAGCCACTGCTAGAGTTACTCCTGTGAACGGAAAACACAGTGCCAATTATAGATGCCATCTACGTGGATGAAAGTGATTGTGTGTACACGCAAAGGAAAATCTCTCAAGCCACAAAACAGTAACTGGCAGTGCAAAAGTAACTTCCTAAACTCTTGAAGTCAAAGGGTATCCTTTAACTGCTCACGCTTTTCTTCCCGCAGCCTCTTTTGTCCTGTCCCCAACTTCAAATGTGCAGATTTGCGGCCCATGGGCGACTTAGATCCGGTCCCATTGAGGTGAAAAATCCAATTAACCTGCAGCTCCTGCTGCCTTCGTTATAATTCCCTCCCATAATTATGAAATTACCAGATGCAGTATTTCAAATGAAAAAGGATGAGAGCGACTGGCTTAGAAAAAAAAGATGAAATAAACCATTCGCTGCCAGTATACAGAGTTCCAATTTAGCTCAAGGGGGAACAGCTAATTCTTATGACTGGGTTTGAAGGTGAGACCTGCCAAAGCCCCTGTAATCAGAATAAAAATATTCTGACAGAAATATTGCTATGGTTGGCTCCTGAAATAACCGTACTGATTAATGAATAGTCTCCTGCATGTTATACTTTTGGACTTCTTCAGTGGTGACAGAAATATATGATATAGGCATATGTTGTAGACAACAGCGCATCAAACAGCACTGCACTGTGGGTACCTTAAGCTCTCTGATGGAAGAGACTATTTCCTCTGAGAGGCCGAATATTGACAGCGTTAATCTACAAGATCAAGATGATATTTTTAGAAGAAACCTAACATTTTCAAATGCACGCAGAAGCATTCGACAGTTTAAGATTTTGTTTTGTTGTTTTAATGCAATGGTATCACACTGTATCCAAACAGGGGAAATGCTTTATTTTTGTGTTTACTTCCTCTGCAACAGAGAGACGGTCTCATAAGTTAATCTAACTTTCGTCTGATAAACTCATTGGCACTTGCTGGAGGTGCGCCTCGAGCAATAACTGTGGGATCTCCTGCTGTGTGCAAGCGTCTGCAAGCCATCATAGACGACTTCCACTCGCACAACACGTGCAGTACAAAGACTCAAGCAAACTAATCCATTATGCTGCTGTGTCACACAGCATCAACGCCTCTATTCAGCTGCAGAAGGAGGCAAAGGAACGCATGACTTAAGGGCCGCTCACCTACAGTAAACTTTTTGCGTTTTAAGAGTAACTATTTGCATCTTTACACTCAATGCTCCTCAGTTATTGTAACAAGGGGGAAGGAAAGGGTTGGAGAAAACACATTTAACATTCAAATTGAAGTGGGATGGAAAGATGTCAGTCTACATTTAAAGTGAAAAAACAAGTTTGCAACTGTTCATTGGGAGTCTAGATTGTAATTCAGAGAAGAAGAAATGTAGGAGCTACTTTCCTGACCCTGAAAATGTCTCCGATAAGCAGCCATTTCTCCTATTACAGCAAGTGCACTGGAAGCCTTTAGAAGAGCAGCTAATGCTCAGAAAAAATATATATAAAAAGCTTGCGATCATAAAGGAATTAAAGGAACAAAGTAACAATGCTGTAGATGTTTGACTACCAGCCTTTGCCCCCTCAGGAATAGAAGAAAAAGTCCTAGTTTGAAGGTCACATGCTTCAATTTAAACATCAGGGAACCAGTTCGGTTTGACTCTTCTCTCAACAGAACATCTTGTCCATGTTTAAACCAAATAAAAGAGAATGGATTAAATCTAAAAAAGCCTGCTCATGTGCTCCAGGAACATATCATGAATTATTTGAATCTCAAAGGTATTTTTATTTCCATGAAACACGTACCATTAACTGCATGATTGTGCACACAAGCCTCAGGAGAAAACATTAAATTATAGGCTACATGTTAATTTATAAATCATGAATGTTTGTGGTATCTATGTGCACAAATAAGAATCTGATTTTCTATTTAAGATGATTAAGGCATCAAGATCTATTGATTTGACTCTTACAGGGTCCTGTCGAAACACCTTGCCACAGAACTGCAATCATTCTCAGAGGGAAATGAATGGAATCCATAAAGCTGGTGAAGGACCTAGAACTGTGTTTATAATTGATAACTAAAGGGGAAACAGCTGTAACCTTGAGTATAGGTGTGCATTGCAACTGGAAATTGATTCCGAGTTTCCTTGCTGGTGGCAAAGGTGCACAGATACTATGAACACAAGATATGAAATATATTATGAATGTCTCTATTGGACTCAAGTTTCTCATTAAGATGCAGAAGGGCCTAAGCAGAGGAACCTTGTCATGCTAATCCTGGCCAAGTGGTCCCACAGGTGCCTAGCAAGTGAGAGCGAGCGTACGTTTCCAAGAACAGTGTTCTTCTGTGATCTTTGCCATATTACTTCCATTGCCTTTGTGTTGTCATTGTCCTATTTGTGGAGTAGTTTGTCTTAGTCAAATAATTGGTTAAGACAGCAATGCACTGCATGCTCCACTTCTCTTCTCAGTTGAAAGAACACAGAAACAGATCAAGTATGTCCTCATAAGCACATTTTCTTTTTCAACTGAGCAATGATTCAGCAGAGGTTACAAACCAATACTTGTTCAAGAAATCATTTGGGATCGGCCTATTTGATGAATGAATAATCACTTGGTTCCCAATGCAATTACACCTTTACATGAAGCAAAGAAACAGGTGAAAAATAACTATGAGAGAAGTCGAGAAGAGGAATATACCATGTGCTGTATAATTTAATGTCGATTGAACTGCAGGTCAGTTTCAATATAGCATGAGTGAAGTGTTGAGAGATCTAATCTTGTTTCATTTTATTAAAATGAGTCCGCATTTCAAGGAATCAATTGTGCATTTTTGATTCTTATCAACAGTTTATTTCATCCATGGCCAGCAGTACATGCACAAAGAATCCCATTTCTGGCTGTGTTTGTAAGTGTGTGTGTGTGTGTATATATATATATATATATATATATATATATATATATATATATATATATATATATATATATATATATATATATATATATATATATATATATATATACACACATTAGATTGAAAGACTGCAAATTTCATTTCGATAAACCAATTTCAAAAATGAGAAAGAGGCAACAACAAATCTGGTAAGACACTGACTTTAAATACAGGGTGTGCCCTTAAAATTCTTGTGCTGTAAGAATCTAAAGGGCTTTGTAAGTGTGATGGTGCTTTAAATATAGGCTGTGTATCATACTCATAATCATCCAAAAACTATGACTGTGAAGCCTTATTTTGGTTCTGGATGGATTTGGAAAAAAAGACTCTTGACAGTGCAGAGCCATGGCTCCTTTTTGAAATCAATCCAATTTATATTTCTAAGATGATGAAATTACTGGCATGACCTTTAAAGCTTCCTTTTTAAACTTTTTACGTCTGCTGTCATTCAGACAACAATGAGATGTCTTGCCAATCATGTAAATTACATCTCAGATTGTGCGGATCATATTGCAGATAGGACGGGGAAAAGGCATTATGTTGACTGAAAAAGGGAGGACAAGCAATTAATGCTATCTGAGCTGGTGGTTTCATATCTCCAACAATCAAAAATAGATTTAGATGATCAGATGGTCTAATGTCAGGCATGCTTCCGCCCTCCCAGCCAAGTCTCTGTTAATACAGGGGGCTAAATTGCTTTGAGCTTATTTGTGATAATCATAGTATTGACACTCAGCGCTATGAATGGTGCCTATTACATGTTCCAGCAGAAGGCCTGGAAATAGACTTTTAATTTGAATGTATTTCAATAGCCTTCAGTGAAATGGATTATGGTAGTGTCGTCGCCTGATTGATTAGTTTCACCCTTTATGTACAACACAAGTCTGGCCACCACTGCAGATGTCCTTCCTGGGATAGCCTTTTAATGACAGACTCTGGCCCGGCTCTGCAATTCAATGCATGAGCCCACAGTGCAGTGCAATCATTATGCTAAATGCTCATTGTGCTGTCTGTCTAGAAAGGACCTGCAATATTTCCTCTCTGCACATGCACTGTTCAAATGCATTAAACCAGAGCCAGGGGGATCCTCACAGATGTTGAATGGCTGTTTTGTCTTGAGTACATCAGGGGCATTTCTGCTTGAAGGTGATATCAAGTGAGAGCCACATTACGATACACTTTGATGTTACAGCTTACAGATGTGGCTGGAAGATTAGGGAAAGAAGATCTTCAGTAAATATTTGGAAGGACCATCGGGTGGCTGTATTTCTTTTAGGGCCACCATTCCCAACCCTTAGAATTCTGCAGCACAGTGTGAAACCTAAAATATTCTGGGCCAACCCTGAAGTCGAAACACACAACTCACATAAACCCTTGAGGACAAAATAAAATATTTTCCCACATATTATGGTTTCATTAAAAGATTAAAAGGAAAAAAAAGTGGAAATGTCTTTAACAACAAATTAAAGGCAACACAGCTCAACTAACTAATGGATGATACATTTGTAAAGCAGAAACATTTGTGAAAATAATCACAACTGAGTATTCCAGGTAATGTCCATTCTCATAATAAAACCAGCATGTCACAAGAAAATTCACCAGTTTAAGGTACATTTTCTTGTGATAACAAGCAACAGTGCAAGGAGTGTAATGTTCATCACAGGTGGCAGAATGTCAGCAATCATTGTTCTTAAAGTAAAATGTTCAAATTGGCTGTTATTGGAGGGGCCACTTGGTTTTGGCCAATCATCAAGTTTGGGTGTCAGGGCAGAACAAAAAAACAAGTTTTTCCAAAAATGTTTAGTTTTAAAAGGGTTATTAGGGTAGGGTGGTAAAAGGCCTAAAGACGAACAAGCTAATCTGACCAGATGTGGTCACTGCCTGCACTGAAAAGTGTTGAAGTATAAAAAAAAAAAAAAAAAAACTGAAGTCAAAATGTAAGTAGAGCTTGTTGAACAGAGTAATTTCATAGCACAATGCCACTCCTCCTCCTGCATTAGTTTGTGGGGTTGCTGATGATTTGTTGACATCTGCTCTGGGATAGAAAAGCTAAGCCACTTACATTTGTATTCAAAGGGCGACTCTCGTATCTGCAGGGTCTGTCTTTATGTTACCAGTGTGCCAGCAGCTTTGGAGGACAACCAGACGCAGAGAATCACAAGTTGAACCGAGGCCCCGGCCAGGGTATCAACATGTGTCATCTGGATGGAAGTGTCAATTTAAGTGCGCCGCCTGCAATGTGTTGTGCCTTGAGCTGTGCTACTTGCATTAATTTCCTGTTGTCTGGGTTCAAAGTGTTTGTCACCCTGTGTCACTCACATCGCCAGTTTCTCCCTCTCTCTGCTCGGGGACCTCAGCGCGGGTGTAGGAAATGTTGTTTCCCCCCCGAACAGTACACTAGGTCACTTGGTCGATAGTTGCAGAGGTCCGCTGGGGTCTGGGTTGCTGACAGGGGTGCTCACTGTCGTCACTGCATGATAAAATGCTCAAAGGATTTACAGCAAGACCCTGAATGCTGCTGGAGGAAGTGAGGGCATAGAGACGGGTGAGTGAGGGAGACGGTAAAGCAGTCAAGTTTCTTCTCAGCAGAATTTCTCCCTCTGGTGTGATCGATGCATAACGACCACGTGAAAGTGTGAGGTTGCTGGACAAACGAGACGGCTGCATAACATAGAGGTCCACTTGATTAAAACAGCGGCACACATTAACCAAACCCTCTGTACAAATTTGCTCCGAGGCGTTTATCAACAGTGGATAGACTCCTCTGAATAATAAGCACGGTGATTATGAAGCACTGAAACGGCGCTCTTGTTCGTGATTCCTGGCATGAGCTGGATTACAAGCCACTTGTTGGTTGAAAGCGATATAACAACACCAATTGGGAAACACAATGGAAAATCAGCGAAGCAATCAGTGTGTTTTATTTTGTATGAATTTGACACTTTTCAGAGAAACATGATTGATTAATGACTTATTTAGCTCCTGCTAAATGAAGCTAGAATGGCTGTAAAATCAAGCTAAAGAGCGACCTGTTAGAATTTGACTTGGCGTGGGCTCTGTTTTTACCTCAACAACAAATGTGTCCAGATTACAGCGTCTTTACTGTTTTGACTTGAAATTGATTTTTGAGTGCAAACATTTGACATCAATGATTTTCTTAAATCAGAGCAAAATATTTTTCACAGAATGTTTTATTCAGAAACTGTGGCTTTATTACCATTTTAGAATTTATAAATTCTTACTCTATGTTTTCAAGTATGCATTGTATAAAGGATTTTGCAGATACAAAAGTCTCTTCCTGCTGTTACAGGTCAGACTTGTGAGCGAATTTCTTTCGAGGGGACATTAAAAAAAATGAGTATGATGAATATTACACTTTAACAGCTGTCCCCACACCTTATTTTTTTCCTTTAACACCCAATGCAGTGTATAAAAAACACTCTGACAGCAGACAATTTAGTGCTCTGTGCAGCAGCAAAAACCTGCAAGAGGCGTTGATTTGTAATATCTGTATAATCGGCCCTGATGTTTAATCTGACACCTCTCAATGCTACTTGCTTTTTGACAATGGAGATGATAATGACAAGGTATCATTTTTGCGCATCATGTAATTAACCTCATGAATATATATTGGTTTGTTTGGTTTTCCAACATCTTAGATTTTCACCTTTTGCATCTAATCAACACCCTCGGCAACAACTTGCGTTATTAAGTCACCACAAAATGAGAGAAAAGTGCTGACTTATGCTTTCATAGTAACTCATCATTTCTCTGCATACAAAAAGGACTTTTTATAATGAGTAAGCCAAATCTCTACAGAAAAAGTTGACGAACTCAGACGGTGTCGTTCTCCAAGTTCTTTGACGCCTCACACTGACTGACAATGATCATTTTAAATCCACCTCATGGGACTGCAGCGCTCCCAGTAATGGAGATAAGTGCTAATTGGGGTCATATACTCCAGGCTTAATTCCCCATACTTTACAATATCAACTACACGGTATCATGAGTCTGTTCCACTCAATCTGGAGAATCCATTACACCATTTAGAAAAAGTTGACGGCAGTCAATTAATATTAGAAAACCATGCCGTGTGCTCGCCACTTGTCAGTCTTAAAAATGTTTGCTGCAGAAAGTATTAGTAGGGATTAGAAAAATTAATCGTGTAACAGTGCAGGCAGGTGGCAGGGCGCTTCAACAACTAACTGCTTGAAAATATAATCTACTCCAAGCACATTCAAAAACATGTTACAGGACTAATGCAGTGTTTGTACTTGGAATTTGACCTTTTCTAACGTGGTTTTTCTTTTTTGTCCATTTCTACTGTGATCTACAATTGAGTGATGAACATTAAAGGACAAAGGGAGCAAGGCTTTTAGATTCAGTTAGTCCTCTTAATCATACACTGACTGTTTTGAATGCTTTATTTTTCATTTTTGTATGTTTCAATGTGATGCTTTTGTAGGAGGAGAAATGTTATATACTGGATATTATTCAAAGCAACAATAAAATAAATACAGAATCTGAACAGAATCAGATGAATGTACAGGCCAATCAATTTGCAGTTTTTCCTTCTCTATATATTTTTGAACAGCAACAAAGTGAGAACATTTTGGGTTCGTTCAAAACTGAAAGTGAAAGGCGAGGAAAGTGTCCTCACCGCACTATTCAACCAACTTCATCTGATCGTTTTTGTGTATTTACAAGTACTTTCTAATTTGCATGTTCAACTTTGTTTCTTTTTGTGCTTTGTTGCTTGTTTTAATGACGAAGAAGAAACCATCAGCTCAGGAGTGCCCCGTGTGCAGCGCCCTCACTCTGACATCTCTCCATTAATGCACGTCCAAAACAGTATGTGCATGTGTGTAGTCTGGACCTATGTGTGAGAGTAGCATGTCTCTAAATAACAGTGTGTAAACCTGAATTCCCCCCTGGGATTAGTAATGTAAATATATAGATAATAACATACAGTTTTTACTGTAGAGTTCAATTCTTTAAATAACACAATAATATTTTAATCCAGCACTTTAATAAACTGTTATACATTATATTTTTCTTCTAAAAACAATGACTTATGTTGCTGTAACTACCTTATACTACACTCACAGCCGTGCGACACAAACTAAACCCCAAACCAAAGTATTAACACTTCAGTCAACAGTCAGCATCTGCTCACTTTCTCCACATGTCAGTCTTCTTTAGATCTGTTTCTCCCATCAACCTCCAGCAGCTCCTCAGGGTCATTCCCTATCTATCTCTGCCCTCTGAGTGCCTGAAACCCCCAGTTTCCCCTTTGTGTCTTTCAATCACTGTCTTATCATGTTATCATGGACCGATGGCTATGTGGACACTGCTGCTCCAAGCAACTGTTGTCTACATGAATCTGGGAAACTCACGCCAGAGAAAGAACAACATGGTTTTGAAGCTGGGAATGATACAAGTGGGGCTATAAAAAAATGTTGTTGAATTGGAAAATTATTTGATATTTAGAGAAATGATCAACTCTCAGGCTCTGCTAACACAGTAACGATTTCATCCAAAAAAAAGTTGCGTTTTGGTTGTTCGTCTGCACAACGAAAGCGTTATAGGTGCTTAAAAACAAAAAGGTTTTGACAAAGGGTACAAAGATTTGAAATTGGCAGAGTTTTAGTCGCTGTGCAGACTGGTAAAACATTGTTCCTTCTTGAAATGGTGGCCTTACAATCTCGAGTACTGTAGATGAGATGACTACAGTAATTGAGGAATCCTGAATTCTGTTAAAAGCTGCTAACTCCTGGTTGAAATGTATTTGAAATTGACTTGTTGAAACATTGGAAACACTGACAAAAAGAATAGATTATGTCTCTGTACCATTAGTAAACCAGCAAAGACATCACAAGTGAAGGGTTCCTTAATGACTTCCCATATGATCATAATTTGTATATCTATACTTGGGGTTTTTTTTTGACTCAGCACCAAATACACATGGATGGAAAACAATGATTCTTGATGTTTTGCTAGCTTTACTAATTATACAGTCGCTTAATCTGCAATTTTTTTGGTTTGTTCTCATCAGCATGTGTTTCATAAACCCCCGTCTTACTGGGGAGCGGATATATACTGTACCTGTTGACAACCAGCAAGGAAATATCTTTTGCAAGAGGTTGCATTGTGACAAAGAAATCACAGCACAACCTTCAGACACAAACAATATAGTTCTCTTACCATAAGGAGAATCCCTGACAGTTTAAGGGTTTGACTTGTTGCTTATCAAAGCTAATTTAGATTATAGATCAAATGAAAATGAGTCCTTACATATATTTTAATGACAGCAAGACTGCGCTGTCACTGCACAAAGATGAGTGGGGCACATCAGGTCACTGTGAGCCAACAGAGGAAAGGGAGGATAAGAAAAGGAGGAAGCTAAAGTGGAAATGTAGTGTTATCGTGTGTCACATTCATTAGCCAGAGTCACCACCCATTCTCAACCAGCCTCAGTGTAGTTAACCATCTCAGCTAAGGCCCTGCATAATAACAAAGAGCAGTGAGTGGAGAGAGAAACAGAGTGACACTCGCCTTGGGAGGGAGACTCTGTTAGAGAATGTTGTCTCTCATCAGTCAGTGATGGCCTTTTTATCACTGCTGTCACTGGAACTAAAGGAACTTTGGTTCCTGTAGTTTTTTTATGATCTGACCAGGGCTAAGGTCACATTGCACAAAGAGCAGTATAACTTTAATAAATGATGAATAAGCACTTCGTTGTATACAAGGAGAGTGAATGTATGACGGAAAAAATATAGTTTTGGCTATGTCTCAGCTTTTTGTTCATTTTGGGTTTTTTTAAATCGAAGGAAACTTTTGGTCACATTTTTTTAAGACTAATTGTGAGATTGAAGTATGTTCAAGCTTTAGAGATTGGTCCATGACATGGCGGCTATAACAGGCAACATATTGTAGGACAGTGTGCATCTGTCCTGAGCCAGTGGGAAACTATACTGTAACTATACTGTAAGAACAATGGTTACATTTCTTATTTCACAAAACATTCATCGTCTTTTTTGTTTATTGTCAACACAAATAGCTGTTTAAGAAAGTTAATTACTGGAGAGTTTGGTGGCTGTGCGGTTGGGATAGTTAGCACAAAACCATATATTCCCTCGTCTTAAAGAGAGAATAGTACATGGATTGTTTCCATTTTCTCTTATGTTCTCAGTCATTTTTTCAATAAATGCAACATCTCTGTAACAATAAGGAAAACGTGTTTTGACTATGTTTTTGAAAGAGGTCTTATGTACAGTATGAGACAAGAAGAATATGTTTACAACACTTAGGAAGAACTGCTGGCCCTCCAAGGTTTTGTTTGGAATTGGAGATTCATGGTGAGGGGATCATTTTCAATAGCACATTTTTTGCTATGAGTTCGTCATTGCAAAAAACAAAAAAGTTTTCGTTTTGCATCTCCCAGAAACTTGTAGAATAACACCGAGCTCGTGTGTCTTTCTGAGCGTATCTGGAAAATACTGTTCATAAAAAACATCGTCATTATTGGAATGTGTGTCACTTTATGTCAACTGGAAGTTATGAAATATGAAGCTGTCACAGAAGAAAACACATTTTGTTGACTGACCAATATTAAGCGGCGGACTTCTCTTCAATCACATCAGAGTTGTCACCACGAGGAAAAGTTCATTTCCCTTCTCTGAAGAGGTTGAGAATATACTTTACAGACAGGAAAACAATAAACAAATAAATTCCAATTAGACAAACATGCATGGCATGCATGAGATAAATAAATTACAGTGTGACAACATGAGAGCAAAACAAGAAAAAATGCCCCAGCTACAATAAAAGCAGCATCATGTCATTGAGGTGACATTGAGATCCACACCGACATGTTTGATGATGGGACCTGGCTTTTCTCTTTTTCATACATTTATTTATCCTCTATTTTTATGGCAGAGAGTTTTATTGCTGCAGCTGTTGTTTTTCGTGTCATTTGTATTAAGGAGTGGGGAAACATCCTCCGCCATGCCTGCCACCGCTGTGATTTATAATCCCCGAGAATAATTAGCAAAACATTCAATCTCTCTGTCGGAGTTAGATGGATAAAAACTTCCTCGTTTAGGACGACCCTGTGGGATGTTTAGGACAGAGTCTCTTTCAGCTTGGTTGGCTGCTCTGGACTTGTTAGAGGTTCACTTATTTTGAGGAAAACAAGGGCTTTTCCGTTTTATAATGTTGTTTTACATTTGTCATGTTTAAAGAGTTCATGCTCGCTTCAGTAATGTGCATTATGAGACCTAAAGAGGAATTCTAAATGAAATGTTCGCGCCGACAGATATGCAAACCTTGTCCTCAAGCTGCTGGGAGTGTTTTTTTTTTTCTTCTTTATTTGCATTGCCGCATAGATAAATCACTTGACAACTTTATAGTTTGTGCCACGGACTACAGAGAATTGCTTTTTCTAGAGGACGACGGTACCTCTGTGTACACAGCACTGTGCCCGCCGATTTATCATCAGACAGTAATTTAAGTAATTAGGACAGTTATAAATCTTTTTTTCTTTTCTTTTTTTCCAAAGGTTCAGGGACAATTGTGCTGCTAAAAAAAAAACACTTAAAGCATTTATTTGAACAAAGTACACAGGTAACTGCAGGGCACAATTGTAGCCTTTCAGCTTTGACATCAAGTTACATGTTTGGTCATACAATGAATGCAAATGATCAGAATCTGACTGAATCCCAGCTTTGTTTCACATACCTTTATGACATCCATCGGGGAATCTCTCTACTTCTACTCAGGAAAATAAGTAAATACTTAGTGTGTCTCATTCACTGCAGTGAGGTAACACTTTGGCGCAAGAATGGTATCAAATGTACCTCTCTTCCTACCCTATATTTTGGAGGAAATTCCTCGAAACAACAGTCCCGTTCTCCTCTGAGACGTGCCCTAGATGAAACAAAGCATACACCTCAATAGGGCTCTGTGGGACTGGCAGCTATCTGACTGGCTGTTAGAAGATTGACAAGTGAGCATTATTTTTCACAGGAAAGTGGCAGGCAGTCCCTTATGTGATATGGAGGCATATGAAGGGCTGCTCTCTATCTTCCTCTCCGTGTCTTTCTCTTTTTTTTTTTAACACCTCTGCTAGTCAAGAAGGCCTCCGAGCATTTAAATGATCAGAATTCTGCAACATGGCTGTCTGCCCCCGTGCTGTCAAATTTGGACGGATATGTTTCAGCAAGTGAGAGAGGTAGACACAGGCGATACACACATACATTACGCAGGCTCACACGCACACATATACACACATAATTCATTTGCCCACAAGTCCGGCGACGCTTCTACAGACAGGCAAACGCCTCTCGGCATCTCTGGCAGTTGAGCGGGGGAAGAAAAGTGGAAAAATGTGCTCCTCAGTGGAGATGCAGTCAGTCATACAGCTGTCCAAAACCAGCAGCTATCTGTTCAGTGAGAGACCAGAGGGCAAAAGGCCAGAGTCTTTTTATTCAACTTCCACTGAATAATCTAGAGTGGAAACCCTTTCATCATCCGGGATTTCACGTGGAATAAAAGGTGCTTAAATTGCCTCAATTTGATCAGCTCACAGTCCTTTTCTACTTTCATCTACTAAAAAAAACCACTCTGTAATTCGCAGGATCTTTAACAACATATGCAACCATAACTAAAATGAGATGGTCAATTCTATCTGCAAACAGAAATGTCAAATTATACACTGGAGCCATACGACACCAAACAACACAAATATGTACATGGATCAGTAGCATTTGGATATATCTGAGCACAGATGTCACTGTCAACACAGGCTGATTAAGGATGATAAGAAAATAAATAAGCCACAGGCAGTCATTGTTATTGACAACACCATAGTGTGCCTCTAGTGAGCCAAAGCGTGCCAATTTTCATTTGAAAAAAATCTGATTTTAGTGCCTGCCTTCTGGCACTGAAGGGGAATATGGCTTTCTGCATTGCTCGTTTTATTCACCAATCAAAACCAACACGTTTACGTAGCTATACTAAAAACAGGAGTCAGGAAATTAGTGATGAGTCTCGATAAAAATAATTAAATGAAAAATAATTAACCTGGTAAAAAAAATCCAATTCTGGGTGTCACACTTGAGTCTCCTGAATTCATTTACAAAAAAAAAAAAACTCCTACTTTTCTCCGGTCAGACAGAGAAAGAGAGAATGACACTTGAGGAGCAGAGACAGTCTGTGTCTGCCTGTCTGCTATCATACACATCAGTCTGAATATAAACACCTTGTGAAAAGCGGATTAGTTCACTGAGTGCTGGGCTGATTCCAGCACTGATCGATCAGAAAATGTTATCGTTTGGGTGATTCATCTGGAGGCAGCTATTTATGTCTGCAAATTTAAATTATTACACCGAGACCTTAATGAAATCTCACACATCTTTCTTATCTTGCCTGTCTGAATTGATTTTTTTGGTCAAATGTAACACTGGCCTGAGATAACAGAGTTCATTTTGGTTCATTAGAAAGTATTTTAAATTGTATCTTCTGCATATTAATCCTAATTTGCATGATATCTAAGATACTGAGGGGGTTATTGCTGCATATCCGATGGCAGGGAGCAGTGTCACATTTTCCCTCCAAATGTGAGCCAGGTCTTGAGCCGACCCTGTCGACTGGGCAGGATGTTAATAAATTGCCACAGAGCTATCGCTTCTTATCTATCGCTAAGCTTCTGCTGGTCAGCAGAACATGTGTCTGCTTCAGTTGAGAGATGTCAGAACCTGCTTTTCTGAAAGCTTGCAGACAGACTGGAAAAAATTGACATATTGGTCACAAATAGATTCATCTGCCGAGGAAATCCAATATCCCCGAGATATCTCTGGAAATCATCCGTTTCATCCGTGTGCATGGGATTGTGAGGAGACCTTGGAGTCCTGGAGCAGGATATGTAAGCATTACGATGGCTGTGATACACAACATTGACATTCTGAAAACGGCCTGTTCTTTGGATTTTCACAGGGGTGAAATTGAACAAATCAAATATACTGTATCTAGACAGTGATCTAAATCCTCAGAGCCCTTTTCAAGCTATTTGGATATGTGATGCACCACTAACTTCCTGCAGAAGTCCCTCCACATGTCATGCTGTTGACTCTGACCCTGTTGAAGCTGTCTGGGGGGATATATTGAGTTTCATTTGGCGGAAAAGTTCAATTCTGTGGGTGAACACCATTTTCTTCTGAAGTGAGGAAGTTAAAAATCGCACAGTTAATGGCTCTGTATTTGTTTGACTTAAATAAACAAGGAATACATTTTCTCTCTTAAGCCTAATGCAACCAAGTGTTAGGTTTTAGATCCATGGTAATGATTGCTGGCAGGGCTGAGTGTGGAGAACAGCTGTAGGCTCCCCATGTGTGCTCAAATAGCATAAAAAGTATGTGGGAAATATATGCAAACAGTAAAGGAGCCTTTCACTGCCTGCTGGCAAAAAAACGTCCTTCACAGAGTCTAATTCACGGATAGCCCACAAAGGAAACAAGGTCTGACATGACTAATCTCCTAATTCTCTGACAAATAGATAATTTGTGGCACATAGTGAGATGAAGGAGAGAGTACAAAGAATATCAAATAGATTTAGTGTTGCATCGATGACAACTATAGTTGTCTGTTTTTTTTGTTGTGAAAAGACTAAATGCCATCCAAGGCCAAGTTCATCTTTCCAAGATGCAGAAAAATATCTTTGGACAAGGTTACCAAAAATAGAAGCGTCCACAGATGAAACTCCACTGAGAGAAGCAGCGGCTGCTATCAGACGGCTAATTTTGGGAAAAATAATGGAGACCTAAATCCATAAAAAGTTTATTCAAGACTTTTTACACGGCTCACTTCCTTGTTAGGAGAAGATCAAAGCCTAGGTGCTAATTACTATTGTGTTCAGGGTGCACTGTACCTGGATGAAAGGCTTGATTAAGACTTATCCTTGCTTGGTGTGGCAGAGGTACATTGAAAACATGTTGCAAGACATGTTTACTGGTGGAAATAAACACACATTTCTGGGTTGAAGTTAAAAACAGAAGAAGAAGGAAAATAACTGCATTTAGATGTGATGTGTCCTGAGCTAAGTGTATGATGGAAGTGCTTCTTTTGCATCAAGGATCTAAGTTATTATGAAACTGTTTACCACGGGTCCTGGATGAATGTCTCTCGATACTATAGTTGTCTGAATTTATAATATTACTAAAAAGCTCCAGTGTGGACAAAGTTCTTTCCCCATCTGTGCTTGTTTGTAACTATTTTCCACCCACCACCAAGCACATTCAGTAGACTTATAAACCTACATCAACATAAACAACACAAACTCTCAGTCACGCCCTTTGCTAACAAATTCCTATATTTCAAATGTTCTCAAACATTGACAACAAAAAGTACCGAAAGCGTTAATTTTCTCTCTAGTTTAGTTAATGTATTAACTTTTGATCTACCAGAACGTCCTGACTTTACTTTACAATAAAAGCAGGGTTGAAATAAAAAGAGCGAGTAAAGCAATGTCAGCTTAAGAGAGCGCAGAACAAAACAGGTCACAGGAAAGGACAAAAGCAACAAGTGTGATTCTCGTAATCAATGTATGGGGGGGGGGGGGGGGGGGGGGGGGGGGGGGGGGGGTCCCCAGTCGGAGCACTATCCAGCACCCCTCCCAAAGGCTCCAAGAAGGCTGGGTAAGGTAGGTCAGAGACCTGTCCCCTAAATTCCAACACAATAACTCAACTCCAGAGAAGGAAAGAGTCCAGTCCATCTCGAGTAGCTGGGTTCCAGAGCCCAAGCTGTTCGTGGAGGAGAGCCCCCCCCCCCAAAAAAAAAAAAAATGATGCAACGATTTCTATACAAGATACCCTTTAGGGAGTCCAATGCATTCCCCAAA
This sequence comes from Symphodus melops, assembly GCF_947650265.1. NCBI lineage: Eukaryota > Metazoa > Chordata > Actinopteri > Labriformes > Labridae > Symphodus > Symphodus melops. The sequence goes on from NC_136698.1 coordinate 12,067,922, forward strand.
AGATGTCTGAGAGCTGACAGACACAATGACGATCGTTGAGGGAGGCCTCTCTAATCATCAGCCCACCCTGTTACGCATGCAGAGCTACTGCATGTGTACGCTTTCAACAAGCCCTCACAGAAAAGAAACCCAAAAAACTAAGGATTGCATAAACTGTGCGATTTTTCCACAAGTCATTAGGCCATACGGAAAATGTGTCTGTACAGAACATGCTGTAAGGAGACATACATTTATCACCCTGACTGTGTTATCTTTTGAGTCATGCGCTCATATGCTGTAAGACTCCGCCGCAAAGAAGCAGCAGGGAGAAAAAAAGACATCTTCATTTTACAGCTGTGCGTCTCCCCTGCTAGGTCTGCATGTACAGCATCAATCCATTCACAGTAGGAAAACATTACACAGTCAACACACAGAAAAACAAACACGCTTAATATACAAATCAGATATTTCAAACAGCCGCTAATAGAGCTCTCTCTCTCTCTCTCTCTCTCTTCATGTCTCTCTTCCTGTACAAGATATGTCACAGTCTTATTTCCATGTCCTGGTGCCACTTATACTCAAGGCAAACATGGGGCCGTATGTGTTGATGATTGTCAGCAGTGGCCATTTATCATCTGTCAAGCTTCTGTCCTCTGAGGAGGTAAATACAGCCAGTGAATTATGGTTGTTTTAGTCTGCAGGCGGAATTCCACATGACAGCCAGCAGAAGGCCGTGACAAAATCGTTTATGAGGAAATAGTTTATCATGGCCATGGTAAACATTGTCCATCACACACCACCAGAGCAATGGATCCACAACCTGACGGAGAGAAACTCCGATTGGAGACATTTGGTGGTTGAAGTGGCGGCATGAAAGATATAATTCAATGTGATGGCAAAAAAAACCCAACATAATCAAAATGTTTTTTGTTGCAGCTCATTTGTTCAATGTTGGAAGCAATGGTTTATAATTCATTTTAAACCCGAAGCTGTGTTTTCCTCGTCAAAGGGAGAACTGTTTGTGCAGCTTCAGCGTGCCTGAAGTTTCCACTTTACATGGATCACAGATTTCAGAGACGTTGATTGTTTGAGGGGTTTTTTTTGTTTTTGTTTTTTCACTATCCTTTGAATAATGAAGCCAATCTTGCAGTAGTGAAAAAGTCCATCAAATCTTTTACTTAAGCTGTAGCTAAAATAGGACTCTTTAGAAGTCTTCAATACAGGAATGAAAATGATATGATTGAGAAATTTACTTCTGTATGGAGGTGGAGCTGAAGTGGACCTTAAGCCTCCTGGCAAACAGCAGCATTGTAACACTTCTAGTCATATCAGTCACGTCCCTGATTATGCATAACTTTTGTTCTTCATGAAATGAAAACGGATGAATTATAAACATTGGCATACTGGGATAAATAAAAATGCCCCGGCATTTGCAACAGACGGACTTGATTTGTCAAAATCAACATCCAACTGTTGACATAAAAGCTTGAGCTACAACTTTACAGACTGACAAGAACGGAGAAATCTGGAGCACAGGTCACACAAAAGACATACAATATAATCACTACTGTCTGCTGACAAGGATCTATAACACAACGAGAGAGCTACAACATGATACTCTACACGAAAGAGAAGCACAAACACAAGGGACCGACAGTCGGTTTCCACCCAAAAAATTGAGCTTTTTAACAAATAAAACAAAAAAGCACTGCACAAGCTCAGTCCATTGTTACCCACAGGATATGAAAAGGCTCACCCATTTATGTTGAAATCCATCTTTGTGGCAGAACGCCTTCTTAACCACTTCCTCTGACAGCCGGTGTGGTTGAAACAAGGATTTTTCTTGTTTGTCATCAGTTTCTATTCCAGCACAGTGTGAAAGAAACGGAGTCCCTCGCCGTCTTGTTTGTCCCCCGCTGCCAGGCTCTGCGATGTCCTTGTCACCCATGCTAAAGCCAGTGTACTAGCTTAGGCAAAACTGTTGCTAGCTATTCTGGCGACCATTACGGTGGGTCGTTTTGTAAATACATTTGTTATTTTTGCACATTTCTCACACTCAGCAAACATTGCTTTCTTTAATTTTCCCTTGTTTTTCTTCTGCGTCTTACTGAGGTCATTTTGGAGGAACATAGGGGCAGCAGGGACCAGTTACAGAACCGTACCAATCACTAACAGATTTGACTCCTTTTCCTGAATGTTTGAGAATACTCTGGTTACTGTCACATTTCTCAAAGATCTCTTTGGCAGCTCCTAACATTTCCATTATTTAACATTTTTTTCTCATAAATCACCTTCTACAGAGCTGACCATTAGCATTAGCAGCCCAACACAATCGCAAACGCTTTTAAAGACAACATAGCACAACAAAAACATGGTAAAAATCACAACTTTTCCACCAGCTCTTAATGCTGTGAGGTGCAGTACATGATGGCACATCACACTTGGGGTTCAGGACATAGCTTTAGGAGTTAGCAGAAGTCAAATTTATTAATCTGCTTAATCCAAAAAAGAGCTGACATTGAACTCCTAGAATGCCAGCAACATCTGTATGCTGGCAGGTGCTTATCATGCTAAGACACAATCTGGTCCAGTCTGACTTCCAGTCAGCCCGCAGTGAATGTTGTTCACCATCCAGTACAATCCTTATAAAAAGTGTTTTAAATGACAGACCTTGATAGTTTTTGTTGCAATCTCCTGCTGGTACAATTTCAAAATATCTCGGCTCGTTTCCAGCAGTATTAAAATAATGACTCTCTCCTACAGTCACTTCCTGCACTCACCCTGTCATGTGGGCCTCAGCAGTCAAACGCAACTTGTGTTACCATATTGTTTGATAGAAGCATGAAAGTCACCCATTTCCTTTACGAGCGTCCTCTTAATAACATGTTGAAAATTGTTGCACACACTGTCAAAGTCTTGAAATGATATTTCTGATGGAGGGATCATTAATGACGATGGAAGTTTATCAGCAGGTGACCTGTAAATGTCCAGGTATTGGTGGGCGTGTCAGCCTTGACTAACAGCAAATGGTGTGCTCGGGCACTGGAGCCACTTTATATTCCATTTGGAGAACACGAGCACTCATGCATTAAAGGATATCTTGTTACAGTTGCTTTTGAAGTGTCTCCAGTGAGGAATGCCATCGTCTAAATTGAGAATTAAACATAATTTCACAATCTATTTCACTCAATTTAAGACATTTCCATAACTGTTTGTGTAAGATTAATTATTAATGATGATGTTTAATGTCTTTGGCTGTGTTGAACAAACACACAATACTCTCACACACAAACTACCACTTTATATGTGCAAATTCTCTTTCAGGCTTTTTTATGGACTTCACGACTAGGCGCATGATGAGGAACTGTACCATTAGACCCTATCTGAAGTCAGTTTTTCAGAGCAAATTAATAATTTGGGTCTGCACCTGTAAGTGACATGACTTCAAACAGAACAACTTGTGCTGAGGTGCTGTTGAAGTTGCATACGCAGATGAAGTGCTGCAGTATACACTTAAAGAACTCGTGCAAAATCAGATGCAGACACAATCAGCAATTACTGGATTATGGAGGAGTGGCAACTGTGGATGTTCGCAGAATCATTTTAATTTAAATCCCGATACATTTTCCCTTTTTGTTTTTAACATGTGCAAAAATGACTTCTTTAAAAACATTGTTTAAAACTCCAACTTGAATGTTTAATTGTGCAAAAAAAATGCAGACAAAGTGATATTTCAGTGTCCTTTGAAAGAAAGACATTGTCTTCTGGAAGCAAACAAAGGATGCTTTTTATCTGCACTTTGGGACACTGCAGCTTCCACAGATGGTTCTCTCAGAGGAGAAACTGGTTTTCTGCTCTGGACTCTCCACTGTGGTCCATTAGGAAACTGTCAGCTGCTTTTGAAGGTAAAGAGAAAACTCCTCCTGCTGACACTTTACCTCCTATTAGCGCCTTTTCCAGTTTTCTTTCTCCCGAGGGGATCAAAGTAAAAAAAAAAAAAAAAAAAAAAACAAGCTAGCTATACTCCAGCTATACATGCAAGTTTACAACTCAACTTCAAGGAAACAGAGCCATTGAAATTAGGCTAATATCGGCTTTTATCACACTGATTAGAAACAGTAGTGAGTGGTGGATTTTTGTCTATCTTAACACGCATTCATCCGTATGGTGTAAACATGCGATTAGTATACAGTTCTGAAAAAGTTGAAAACCAGGATCAGCTTTTTTGTGATATCAATTAAAGACACCTGAAATCTCCCAAATCACTTACATCTTTAATGTAGTCATTTTCTACTTACAACTGTTGTTTCCACTCAGGAGACAGGAATCCGTTGCAAATAATCACATTTACTTTCCTGTTTGTTGTACATTCCTAGCTTGTTATCACCATTATACAAGATGTTTTTCCTTATGGGTATGTGTGTCTCACAGTTGGGTTTATTGTTAAGCCTTTGCTAATCTGTTTTGGTTTATTTATTTGCACTCATATACTCTGTAATGTAATCAATAAAGAGAACACAGAGATACCTGCTGTTGTTGCAAGATGGACTGATGCAACTCATAACTGTGTTAAATACAGGCTCCTTCTCTTCTGTATACTACAATCTTTTTACATGTATTTATAGAGTTTATTTAAATCAGAAAAATAAATATATAACACAACATTATTGGGAAGTACTTTTAGTGACTGTTTAAAACAATTAAACCATAACTGGTGGTTCTAATAATACTTTTTCCTTAGCCTTTGTAATTTCAGGGTCACAGCTGAAATTCAACTTCTACCTACATTCATTTTGGGTGTTTTTTTTACGATTCTGCTCTGTAGGTCTTCAGTGTCTTAACTGTGTAGATGCCTCTTCTTTCCATACTCCCTGAGGTGCTACAACTTTTTAAGACATGTGGCCAACTTTACTTACCTTAGACTGTTTTGTGTGTCCACATTGAAACTCTGTAAACAGGCAACTTGCACTCAGTGTCTTAGTATAAACTGAAAGTACAAATGTGTTACATCACCTTAAAGAAACATAGTGTTCATTAAAGGAAATGTTGAAGTTTTGTGGTATTACTTTAAAAGAAGAAAAAAAAAAGCCTCTCATCAAATCAAAGTAAAGATGAAGGTTTTTCTCCAAACAATGGTTTGTTTGCCTCTCTTCCTGTGATGTCATGGCATGAATTGAGGAAAAAGAGAGGAGATAAACAACCTGCCATCTTGGCTCAGTATGATTTTCATATCACAAAAGGTGCTGTTTGGTTTGAGCTTTTGCGTTTGTCAACCGCTAATCAGGACAGTTAGAGAGGAATCCCTCATGATTTCAGTGTGTTTTTTCCACTTTCATTTGATGATATGATATTGGAGTTAGCGTGTGGATGCTCATCATGCAATCAAAGGTTTTTCATAAGACTGCTCTCTGTAAACATTGGCATCCCTGAGCAAACCGCACAGTGATTAAGAGGAGGCCGCAGTTTTTCACTAAGACTTTCAACTTCTGCCAAAAGTTTGAGAATGATCAAAGGAGTCATGTTGTTTTCTTTCCCTATCTCGGCAGATAGTCTTCAGCCGATGTCTGAAATTAGCCTTTAACCCCTGTTGATCAACTCTCGACTTGATTTGTAATCTTTGGTTAATTATGCTGGAGTCCTGGAGTGACAACTCTTAAATCTCACTGATTTTGCAGCTTCTTTGTTTCCTTAAAGAGGTCATGATATGAATATGTGAGGCTTTGGGTTTTTTCTCTTTATGTGAGTTCAAAATTCTGTTTAGATTTTCTTTTTTTTTTTTTGGCTTTGAACCATCCATAATAATATATCACAGAGCAAGATGCTGTATCCTAAAGACAAGCAGATCTACCAGCTAAACACTGAGCTGAATGAGATCATTTATATTTGTGTGCAGGTCAGATAACTGACGAGGTCACCGAACATCCAAAGAGAACATCACTTTTATCAGAATTTATTATAGTCCCACCTCAATCCTCCCACAAATATCAACCACTAATGTAACCTCTGACCTGTCATCGCTGGCCTCACTCCTCATGCTGACACTCATTAAGATTAATGTCGGGGTACACTATAATCTGTTTGGTTCAGATATGAGTGGACTCCATTAAGCTGGAAGCAAAATAAAGGGAAAAGAATGTCCGCCTTTCATCATTTAAAGTGCTTTGATGAAAACATTTTGGCTGTCTACATTTTGAAAGAAGAAAAGAAGCAAACACTTTAGTGCAAAATTGGATCATTGTTAAACTTTCATTTCAGATGTATTACAGTATTAAGTTTCAATCATTCTGTTTAAATCATCCATTGCCAAGTTGCAAGAAAGGTTACTCATGGATTTTAAGTACCTCAGCAGACAATAAAACTAAACACTTTCTCTGACTACAACTGGCCTAAATCACTGCATCAATAATCTGGTGTTTGACTATGGTGACGTAAGGAGTAACATCTGCTGTGACAAGGTTAATATAATAAAGTTATGTTACAAGAAAACAAATACGGGGTTTTAGAAAACTGTATCAGTTATGTCTATGAATATTAAAACAAAGTTAACAAAAACAGTCTTGTGTAGTGGGAGTGCCAATCCTAAACGTCATGTCCAATTTAGATGGGATTATCACAGAGGAATTATAATATTATTAAAAATGACATCTCGAATAGTTTTCTTTATTATCATTTTACCACAACCACATTTCTCTGCAGCGACACAGAGCAAACACAGAGCTCTGTCATAGTGTTTTATTCATATCCTCTTACAGTTACATTTGCCTTATGTTTTCTTCTTTGGGGAATTAAATGAGCCTTCTTTGTTTTAAGTGTATGCAAAGCTTCACAAAGCCCTAAAAGTAGGATCTACAGAAGAGCTCAGATGTCTGTGTTGGTAACAAAATGTATTCCTGTCATAGTGAAACACATGGGCAGGTGTGAGATAAAGACTTCACATACTGGATGCAATATATAGTTGGGTGCATAATTTGGCAGTATCTTCTCGAAAGTGAAAACCGTACCTGCAAAATGGTATCCCGTTACCAGCAGCCCGTTGCGAGTACTGAATCGCAAGACATCACTCTTCGAAGGGCAGGCATTTTACAGGATAAGATAAATGTCATGATCCTTGACTAATGGCCGCTAACCTGGAATGATGAGTGTCTTCATCAGTCGAGGCCTTGTTGATGAAAGCTTAAGGCTCTGCTAAGAATCTGTCCCTTCCCATCTGTCTGGCTATTGAACTGACTGGGGGCCTCTGCCAGCACTGCTCCAGGGAGGCCTGAGAACAAATGGGTGCAGAAAAGCTGGGCAGGATTTATGGTGGAGAATGTCAAGAGTCTGGTCAACTGTAAAAGAAAAAAAAAAAAGAAGACACATTTCTTTCCCCTCCATTTATGAAGAGAGGCTGCTGCTAAAGTTGTCCTGTCAGCAGAAGGAGGTGAAGCGCTGGCAAGCTGCCGCTGTTCTGGGTAAAAAGATGTTCACACAAAGTGATCAATAGATGTTTGATAAGGCGAACACGCCCTCACATGTGTGGGCTCTTTCAAGTTGTGAACTGGATTTGTGTTTGTGTCATTGAGGACACTCTATAGTGACCCTGTTGGAATGATGACTGAGGAACCGTGTCATTAGAGTAGAAACCGTTGAAACATTGAAAAGAGTGAATATTTGATGACCCTCTCGCTCAGCTTTTCCTCTAACTGACAGGATCTGACGGGTTGAACACGTTTCCTGTCAAAGTTCGAGTAGGTTTGCTCATTTAAACTTCCGTGTCTGTTTCTCTCTCATTGGATTTTTGGTGTGTGGGGATCAGTCAGAAGAATGGGATTTCCCATTGTCCTTAACAATATTTAATGAGGGCTTATGTTAACTGTCCACCTTCAGCGAAATGTTATCAAACCACAGTATTAGTTCACTGAGTGCTAACTCAGTGAACTAATACTTTAGGCACAAACACCTGAGATATTTAAAATCAACTTTCTCAGAAATGTAAACAAAGATTTCCCTAGCTGTACAGAAGATCCTTCTTCCATGCTGTTCATTCAGAGAACTGTTTTGACCAAATTTGGGGCATGCAGCTTCTGATATATGTGACAAAAGCATTCAAATTGTGAGGCCTTGCAGTTCATGAAATCACAGATGAGCTTGTTTAACTATTTAACGTCTAATTTCATTAAATATACACCAGTATATAAAAATGAGTGTTCGAGGATCTAAAACAACCTCTTAGTGCACTTTATTTTTTTTCTGTTTCATCAGGATGAAAGAATAGTTACTATTACAGATTTTAGAGAGACCAGTTCAAACGATTTTTTTCTTTGTTCCATTTATAATATCCATATTATGTACAGTAGTATATTTGGATACACTGTTTGTGAATCTTTCTTTTCAGAAATGTTTAAGCGTTGTGTGAATGGAATAACAGGCCCGATAGACGTTGTACACACAGCGCATGTTAAAGTCACGATATAAGCCTGCCTTGGACCGTTCCAGATGTATAGGTCTCTGTGGAGTATTAAAATCCAGCTGACATGACTGATGACCGCAGCTGCCACAGAAGCCACAGCGACATGTCCTTCTTTGTTAAACCAAGTGTTACAGGCCGTCTGCAAGAGCAAAGATTTAGTAAACAAGTGCAGTGAAGCGGTGAAGATAAATTGTTCCTATCACCCAAATTCATTTATCTCTTCAGCCACTGATTCATTCAATTATTTATCTACAAAAAGGGTCATTCTACTGTTCTGAGCAGACACCGTGATTGCACACTGATGATGCTCTCCAACAATGTACCCTCAATTTCAACCATCATCTTATGAGCATGGAAAAAAAGATGAAGTTTATACACACGTGTCAAAGCCGTATTTCATCATCAGCAGTGAAATCTGTGAGAAACTCGATCATAAAAATAAAGGATTTCACAGGGATCTGTGCCAAAACTTCAAAAGTGTATGTGCCCATTAACATAAATGCTGATTTTATTTTAAGTGACTGAAACTTGATCAGCCTTTCCACACAGGGAGATTTAGTCAAATAAACACATCACTTAGTTCAGTTGGCCTCAGCACGCTGCCCTCACTAAATGATTACTGAATTCATTCCAGACTCAAGTCTTAAAAGCCATTCAGCATTCAATATTGTGACTGATGTCCCTCAGACAGTTATTCAAATTCATTCAGTCTCATTTATATAGCTCTGTGGCTAACAGTGACTACACGGTAAAGGAGCTTTTTTTCCCCTTTGAGCCTTGAAAATATTCTTTTCGAGGTATATTCACACAGCATCATAGAGATTTTACACAACACCCTTCGCTAGCCAATTAATTAACTTGGCCATGGAACATGGCTGTAGAAAAAGAGCTACATATCAGAATATGTTCCATTTGCAGCATTCCTGATTTTCCAGTAGCAGTAAACAGTGGTGACAAGGAACACCACGGTAATAGATGGTAATGTCATACTCTAAATATGGGTAACCAATCAGGTTTTGACACAGTCTTAAAAAGCAGTTTCAATGATTTTGCTCATCAAAGTCTGTTTACAGGTCTAATATATTAAAACTGTAAATGTGAAAACAATGAGAAAATTGTAAATCCTCCATTCCAAAGTGTGCAGCTGAATGTGAAGCATGGTTATAAAAACCCACCCTCCAGCAGAACCCAATAAGCCGGCCTCCTTCACGGTAGAAGATGTACAGGGCTTGATGGCATCTGTGCAAGGGTGCTGAAGGCCTGTGTCCGCTCACCAGTACTCTACTCACTATTCTATGAATCCTACCGGACTGCCACCATAATTCCTGTACCCAAAAAACCCCGGCCCACTGAACTCAACCACCATCGACTTGTTGTGCTCGCGTCCATTATAACTAAGGGGCCTGGAGAGACTGCTGCTGAACAACATTCTGCCAGTTGTTTCCTCACAGCTGGACCCCCTCTGATTTGCGTACAAGGCCCAGAGGACTCTGTTGTGTACCTGCTGCACCTCCTCGTTCAGTAACTAGACTTCCTTGGTCACATTGTCAGAATCCTCTTTTTGGACTTGGACTCTGCTTTCAACATCATCCAAAATCATCTGATGAGCCAGAAATTACACCAACTCAACACACACCGACCCACACCACCTGATCCACCTTATTCACTGATTCTTTCACCCAATCGACGTACTGCAGTCTTTAGCTCCACCTTTTCAGGTCGGCTCCACTTTCTTGGCACCCCAACAGAAGGGTCCTAAAAAGTGGGAAGGTACGGATCAGTTATTTGGGAATCTTTCCCGGGATTAGTCTATGGAAACGCCGCAAAATGCGCGCTGTACCGAGACGAACCGAGCCGGACCGCTCGGTGGAAACCATCTCCTCCTGCTGCTATATCAGAGCATTATCCAGCCCATTCTAATGTACTGTAAAAACTCACATGCATCACAACCACAGCTGCCATGATAAAAGGTCTCCCCACGCCAAACCTCACAGAATTCAATAACAGGGCTATCACAGGAACTGCAACCTTAATAGAACAGGACATCATACATCCACTCACCTCACTCCATTTCCCTCAGGAGGGAGATACAGAGCAATGAGGTGCAGAAAGGTCTGCCTTTAGAGGAGCCTGAACCCCTAAACAAAAGGCCTCACTAAACAGGCGAGAGTGGGAACTCTTGCCTGTTGTCTAACTCTGTTTTTGTAATACTCTGTTTTTTTTGTATGTATGTTCTTTGGAGTCTGTTTGCAAGGAAATTGTGCTGTGAAAAAGGAATTTCCCCACCGCCAAAAAAAAAAAGGAAAAGAAAAATGTCTTTGAATAGAAACAACAGGTCTGATGTTTCAAAAACAGAATCCTGTAATAAGAATTTAGATCCGCCTCACTCCGCGAGGCCCCCCGTCAACAGAAAATATCGTCCAGACAGTCTCCTTATGGAAAAATTCTCTGTTCCTTATTGCCATTCTAACTTTGCAGAATAAGAAGGTGTTATCCATCAAGACAGTAAGCTTAGTACTATTTCAGGGGATTATACTTATTTTAACACCGGATTTACATTTTGCCTACAGAGGATTATTGCTGCACATTTTTCTGATACTCTGATCCAACATTTTCCTTCCTATTAATAAAGCCAATTTTCTTTGACTGTATCATCTGGTTTATCTGTAATAAAATAATAAGGTCATCATGAAGTTCAGCAAATCCTTTTTGTGTGATAATTATGCGTGTTAGCTGTATCTAAGGCCACCTTGGTGGACCAATGGACCTGCACGTTTAAAGGAAAGCTTGACTGCAGTTTCTCTGATCAGTCCCAGAATATTTGAATCTGCGACAGACTCCAGTTTTACAGCTTCCAGGCTCCACTGGAGGAAGGTTTAAAACAGATAATGGTCTGTGGTGAAATAGGCCAGGAAGTGGTGCAGGTTTTGTTTGGGCTAACAGAGCAGTGTCTGTTTGCAGGGAAATGTCTTACAGATGTTAGGTTTATTGTTCACATCTGTATGATGTGATATCAGGCATCTTCTGCACTGAACAATATGTTTCAGTCTACCACCTCTGATGCAACATATGCTCCCTAACTAGCCTGAGATCAGATTACAGCAGTTTCATCCCATGTGTCTCCTCTGCTATAGACGGCAGCAGATAAGGTATGAAGACGTGCCATGTTTATCCCCTCCATAGAATACAATGAAAAGAACAACTTTTTGGTTTTATTCTTTCGATTGTTTCCATCCAAAGAACTGGCAGTGGAAAATAATGTCAACCCTCAACATCTCCATTTCTTTCCTCAAGTAACGTTTCACTTGTGGATCGTCCAAGACCACACTTTCCTTGTGGATAGTGTTTGCCATATCTAGATCTCCCTGTTTGCTGACTCCTAGAGCCCCTACCAGTACATTCAAAACATACATGTCATTTTACTAGAAAAATACTTAATGCTAACCTTTTGCATTGCCTTGGCAAACACTACAGTTTTTGTTGTCACATGTCTTCAAGCATCAGATTTCTTTGGGAAGCTGTTAAATCTCTGTGTAGAGAGTGGCATGGATAGATACCTTTACTTAAATTAGTTAAATGACGTTTTGTAAAATTGATACACACTGGTAACAGTTTTAGAGCAACTTTAGTCCCAGCTTACGCGACTACCCTTTTCTGTTTTTGTTGTGCTTGCATGTTTTCCCCGTGCATGTGTTGGCTTCCTGCAGGTAATCCGGCTTCCTCACACAGTCCACTGACATGCTTGTTAGGTTAATTGGTAACTCTTAATTGCCGGTAGGTGTGAGTCAGAGTGTGGGCTGCTTGTCTTTCTCAGCCCTGTGATTGGCTGGAGACCAGTCCAGGATGTACTCCAGCTCTCGGCCTATGACACGAAGCACTGTCTACAGCCCCCTATGGCAACCGAATGGGATATGCAGTTTTAATAATGGATGTTTGAAAGACTCATCAAGCATGTTGTTTTCTTTTGAAATACAACTACCGGTAGTTTGTCCCGAAGAAACTGTGAAAATTTAATGACAGTTCTTCGTAGCGAAAACATGCAGCTCTAAGCACAACAGACCATTTACATTGGATTGACAACTCAATACAAGTATCTTGCACCTGAGTAAAATGACTAAGTTACCCTGCACCTGAATGACCGAGAACATACCACAGAGTCAATTGCTCTGCATCAGGTATGCTTCATAAAAAATTCAAAACACTTCCCCAGCAGTTGTAGCCCGAGGCGCTCAAGGTTTGTCTTTGTAACAATTTGATAATACTGGTCACACTGCATTGTGTGTCCTTGAGCTGCAACAAGGGCGAGAGATTTGTTCCTGAGTCCATACAAACGCAAAGCAGGCGGGAAAAAAAAAAAAAAAAAAAAAAAAGGTCACTGCGATTGTTGTGAATAACAAGGTTGACAATTCTCACAGTGCATTATTAAATATTACCTTTGAAAGACGTGATAGAGCAATGGAGCGAGATATTTGTAAAAGTAGAGGGTAAAAAGTACATGAAGGTAAGAATAAACATATTTAATACAAACGTCTGCCATCCAGGGAGCAGGCACAATGATTCATACCACCATTACACAATGCAATGAAATTTTATTGGCTATATGAAATTCAAATACACATGCATAATATGTAATAGTTTCTGCATCGTGGCCTATTTATTGTGTTTGTGTGCACATAATAATACCTATGTTAACCCTTTCACAATCAGCCAGCAAACCTGTTATCATGGTAACTGATGACTACCTGAATACTCAAGTAAGCAGCTTAGGGAGAAGCCTTTATGTGTGTGCAGTCTGTAATCCACTTACAAATCTGAAATTGGATACATCTTAAACAAGAAAACAAAAACAAAAAGTGGAGATGGGAAAAAATGACATAATAAGACAACTGATGTATCTTTCAAAATTATTCAGATTAGGAAAAGAGTACATTTGTCACACTCTTCTTCCACATCACCATGCCAACACACAACGCATTTACCTGTAGCTTATATATCTGAACTCTCATTTTAAACTTTTAGACTTTAAAAAAAATGTCTTTAGGTTCTTGTATCTTCATCCATTTCTTTCCAAGATTTACACAGGATTTAACTGTGGAATTATGTTCCACATTATTCTTGTAATCCCTTTTTTTTTTCTATTAAAGGTTTTATTGTAAAGATACAATAGGACAGTGGACAGAGTAAGAAAACAGGCACAGAGTGGTGATGACATGCTGCTTGGAGTTACCGTACAGGGGGAGCACGCCCTGAATACGAGGCAACTCGCACATATTTGATAACTTTTGAGATATACAACTTTTATTTTTGAGTTAGATTTTTTTTTTTAATACAGGTTAATATTACTTTACATTCATCCACAAGACAATACATTCCAGATTGCCCAAACATAATCTTTGATCAAACTTAGCCGGCACTCTAAGACAAATTCCTGCACTTCATATTCCCTCTATCCTCCCCATTATGCTCCCTTAACTCACATACTACTCACAAATGTTGTGCATCCAAAACTGGAGAAAGGGTTGCAGAGAGCATGAAAAAAGCAACCATAACCTTCCATAAGAAATAGAAATGAAAAGTAAAACAATGTAATTTTTAGATTATGGGGCTGTCCTGTTTGACACTGAAAATGTAATTGAATATGCAATTAATTAAAAGGCAGACTTAACTTGTTAATTTAAAGTGTTTAATTGTATTCACTTTCTTTAATACGATGGCAAAACCTTTTTTTTTCAGTGATCTGATGGCACTGCCTCAAAAAGTCAAGAGAAAATTCTGACATCAAACTTCAAATGTGCTGACCCTCTCATGGTGGAAAATCATAAACAAGTCTCACTTGGTTAGGACTTTCATGACTGTGGGCCAACTGAGTTTCACTCCAAAACAACTTTTCTAAAAGTCAGTTTGAAACTTGACAAACTTCCAGTAAACTGTGAGTGTAATCTACTGTACTTTATCTAACTATATCTATTTATCTGCCTGGAGTGCAGAACCCAAAAAAAAAAAATCGATGTGGCTGAGAGCAGTTGTGAGGGGTTGATCACCTTACGTCGACCGGAGCCTTGTTCTCAATCAATGAGTTTGATGTTGCTTCAGTTGCTGGGAACGATTGATTGGTAGGAGACATAATTGGTCTCATTTGACACTGTACCCGGTTAGATTTAGAGAGCAGGACAAGGGGAGATGCAGTGCAGGAGGAGGAGGAGGAGGGCATTGTGTGCGCTTGAGTGCTGAAGAAAAAAGAACACCATCTTCTAATTGAGACAGACTTTAGGAACCTTTCATGACATCTGAGACTTTTATTTCCTTCTGTTTTGAAAGTTAGTATTTAAGTTTTCTTTTTTCCTTTGGTGTATTTGGTAGGGAGACATGCAGTATACAGTACTTGGAGAACAACAATTTTACAATGCACTGCGCCACAGCGTTTATAGTAAATGCTAATTTCCATTGCCTGTCTATGAACCAGCCTTCACAAATACACAACATAAATGATGAAACTATAGGGAGAACATGCTTACATCACCACATATATTAAATACAGTAAATATATCTTACCCACTAACATAATACCAACACATGATGGTTGTTTCATTTTAAAAAGTAGGCAGCTTTGGTCGTTTGTTTTTCGGTAGGAAGTTCCTTAAGTTAGCTCCCTTTATAGCACAGGCCATCTAGCCAAAGGAGGTACTTCAGTATAGTACTTTATAGTTTCCTCATGTCGTATTTTTCTGGTTGAGGATCCAAGGGCCTTTCAGGGTCGCACCATGTCACAGAGAAGCAGACTTTGAGAATAAGATGCCACGTTTGCAAATGTGGTGTAGCTGTTGAAGTTCAGCATGTTTAAGTCTATGCTTATAAGATGTAATCATGGCATTATCTGGATAATATTCTCATGAGCCAGGCAAGCAGGATATTTTTAAATACACATGAAGACATGTGAACCATTAGCGAGACCAATAGCTGCATTTCGGAACTTTGTCTTTCTTTTTTAATAATCTTCATTAATTTGATTCAAATGTGACAAAATAAGATCTCTAAAGCAAGAAAACATGTTTTTTTCGAATGACTTTGAGGTATCATTTATAAATACATGAATATGTGTGTATATTGAGAGAAGTTGCATCACAGCCATAGTTGAGATTTTAAATCGAGGTTTTAGGACAATAGTTTTCTTGAATTTGTTCTCAGTTTAAATCATTCTATCAGAAGGCTCAGCGCTTTTATTAGCAGAGGTCAGGGAGTTAAATATTGGATTTTGGGAGGACAGAGTAATTATGATCATGAGTAATGATGGACTAATGCGAATATGGATCTTTTTCAGACAATTGTATTTGACTTCAAAAGAGTTCATGACTGCTCCTCTTCCTTTTTTTGTAAAAAGCACCAAAAAAGGGTGGAAAGTCAAGGTGGATTACACATGGAAAAGTTGAGATGTAATTAACCTCTGACTGTACCATGAGCATGATTTAAAAAAAAAGAAAGAAGATGTTTTACATGTTGTACTGCTGGGTTTTTTAGAAGACAACCAACAAATGCTGACAGAAAAAACATACACAGACATTAATACAAGAATCCAGTTGTAGTTATACTTTTTAAAGGGGAATTAGAAGGCGTGAAATATTGTCTATGGTACGTTCTCAGTTGGATAATTGTGACATGGTGTTTACTCTTGGGTGTTAACTCTAGTTTCCTGATTGTTGGGCAGATTTAGTTGCACCTTGAATGTCTCTTTGAAGGAGTTTTCAGGAAATGTCTCCTTATTTTTGTGCTTTGAGTGCAAATTCTTCAATGGCTTGGTAATTTTCTTTCTAATTCCCTCTGTCCTCAGGCAAAGAAAGCTTGTACGTGCATAGCCATCCCTCTCACCCTTCCTCGCAGTCTCTCTCTCTCTCTCTGCTCCAAAAAACTGCCTGTCCTCTTCCTTTCTGTGCACATATCCAGCTAATTAAACGAAGCACACAATTTGATTAAACGAGTAAATTGTGCTAGTCTGTGTTTGTGATAATTAGGATAACCCAAAGTTTCCTTAAGAACATTAACTGTGATGAATGTTTCATCCTTGACTTGAAATGGCTGTGTTTCGAAGGCACAAGAGGATTCAAGCTCCTATTGTGACAAAGAGAGAGGAACCAAGAAGGGATCTGTTTAATAATCTTGGACACACACCGCTTACTAAAGCCCTTTAGTTGGTGAACAGGATTTTAAACAATGTATGTGCACATTATGTGCTATGGGGTTTGGTGGCCTTCTTCAACACGTTACCTTGTGATAATGCTCTCATTTACAATATTCAGAGGTAAAAGTTGCAGCATAAAGCTATCGAGACAAACCATTACAAATTATAGTTTTGCATTCAAGAGGTACTTTAGAATTAGCAACAACATTAGGACTCAAAAGTTAGAGTAACAAGCAGAAAACTGTACCAATAAAACTTGACCGTATACATTGTTAGATGAAAAAAGAGAAACACCATGATTAAGTGGCGCGCCTGAGTGCCCGTGCCACAGCTCGCACCTCCCTGCGCAATGTATGACAATTTATTCAAAAAATGGAGGAAAAGAGAGGCCATGTTGAACGCTGTGGTGTTCTGATAAGCCAAATATTACTTTTGTTATATTCAGATTTATCTGCTGTAACTCGAAAATACTGTTCGCTCATTTGCCTCTCACTAATACCCATTTAGTGCTTGCAGTCATCCTGCTTTCTGTCCAAACTCTCCGTGACGTAAACCCGTAGAACACGCAAAAGCCTGACTGAAATACCACCGCCTCCACAAGGTTTGCACCTGTTATCATTAATGCAAATATTCTCAATAAATCACCCGCAACACGACCACAAACCAAACTTTTGGAGGGAACGAGCAATTTAGCATTTTTGAATTGGGATCTTAGTAAATCAGGCCCATAAGGTCTTCCAGTCTGACATAATTAATGGTGGAATACAGTACAATTGATCTCCTTTAATAAGATTTTTAAACAGCATTTTAATGATGACCGAGGCGGTACCAGTCATGTGTAAACCCATCTGTAGATGTTGTACATTTGTTGTACACAAATCTCAGTTAAAGGATGTCCCAGTGTTTCCCCTATTCATTTAGGATGGTATCCTACTCCAAAATAATGGCATACATGTCTTTATGTTATTTACTGTATGTGCACTCGTATTAATTCAGTAAAAAGAACATTAATTCGATCTTAATTAAATTAATCAAAGCTGAGAAGAAGATTAATGTAAGCTTTCATTTCTTACAAGATAAAATACCTGATAACTGTAACAGATAACTGTATGTGTAAGTCTGCTTTCCTTTCAGCAGACTGTGAGCAGAGATGAAACTCAGGTTTTTCAAACCAGCAGGGATCAGAAAGGCGAGCAAAGAGACAGCCCTGGAATACTTTCAATTACCTTCAAACACTTTCGAGCCTCTCTCTATTACTTTTACCACACAAGGTAATCTTAACTTATACTTTCATTATCAAAAGCCTGAACTGGATACAGTATGTGTGTGGAGGACTAATAAATAAATTGTCGGATGATACGCTAATCACTTGGTTAGCTTTCGAGACATTTTAGACATTTTAGACTATCCTACCAACGTTATTGACCATCTTTAACGATCTAAATGTCTTTTTCTCTACGTCCCAATTAATTTATCAGTTGGGTTGACGTATCAAATAACCTTTGCCAGGAAGTGGGTTGACATGTAGAGTGGACACCAGACATCATTATTTAACCAACCTCTTTCTGTTAAGAGCTATCCAGATTTAATGATGAGAATGTGCGCACAGACACACTTGGAGCTCGAGGCAGAAACAGACTAAGAATCTTCAACCAGAATCTCACTTGCATTAAATATATTCAGTTTTTAAGTTTTATGTCTTAAACATGTGTTAAACACGAGCTCACTAACGAATCTCTCATTGTTTGTCACACTTCCTGCTGCCGTAGCTGTAGAAATAAACCATGCTAAAAAAAAAAAAAAAACAATAAAAAATCAAAGTTGCACTATGGAGTTTTGGTAGAGAAATTGAAAGTTGTAGAAATGTATAAATTGTGTTATATATGCTCGTAACTCCGTGCAGAAACTGTTCTCAGACGAAGATTTTGTTCCTGGAATACTGTTTGAAGGTAAAAAGCTGTGCAAGAAGTTATGGTGGGGGGGCCCACAACAATATAACAGTAACTCTCCTGGTAGCTTTTAAGCTCCAGACAGTGTTAGGAACCCATCATGTCCTTTGAATAAAGTTTGTGAATTCAGTTCAGCAAATATAGCATAGAATTGTTTCCCTTTTTCAACTTTAAAATTTCATGATCAAATCTACACAGTGCCACTTTAAGATGTGAGATTAATACTAAAGTACTTTATATTAAATGTTATCAATTAAGTTGCAAATATTATACACACGCGCACACACACACATACACACACACACACACACACACACACACTGCATATGTTATGGTTTCAGGAAGGATTTTTTTTCTCATTGTGTAAAACATGTAAAACAGTGAGCTCATCATGTGGCTCACATTGTGCAGGCCTACAGAACTTGAATATTCTGTACGTTATGTGAGCAGAAATCCCTTCCTCCTGTCTGAAACAGCCCACACAATTGATTTCACGTCTCTTTCCCTCATCTCTCCCAAATTAATTTATGGTTAAGGTCTTCACATGAGGGGTCAGCAGGCTAGCTGCATCCAGCTAACTCTTTTTGAAGATGAGGAAGAGCAACCGCTGGCCTTCGTTTTTTTTTTATTTTATTTTTTTCCTCCTGCTCAGCTCAGCCTTGCATGAAACTGTGAGAGGATGAGCAGAGGACAGAATAGGAGGAGGAGTAGAAAAAGGAAGCTGTGGGAGGGGTGGGGGGGGTATGGAGCGGGGGACAGGCAAGACCTGATTAAAGACTGTCTTTGTTATGTAATTAGCTGGAAGAGAGGAAGAAGAAGAAGGCCCCGCTGATGCCTCTGCCTCTGCTGCGGGGATGGAGAGCAGCTGGCCTGAGGTTGTCTAATTGCCTGCTCGGATTCTTTCCAGGCCTCATCCTTCGGAGCTCACACACCCGTAATGGCACAGATGTTTACTGCTGGGTACCACGGCGAACGCTACATGGTAACTACTGTCTATATTTCTCCTGCTGTATCCAGTGACACCTCTTTCTCTCTCTCCTGAGACGCATGTATATGCATAATGTTTTAACGGGCTCAGCTGCTGTGGCAAGAAGAAAAAAAAAAAAAGCTGTCTATTTATAGGCCCAACGATGACAAGGATTGCATGGCATGTTCATCCTTGAATCAGTGCGTTCTCATTTGAAGTTGATAAATTATTCATCCGGAATTATTCCGCAGTTTTTGTAATCTCTTAACTTGTGACTCAGTATTTGATTTTTAAATTTTGACCTCAAGTGTTATTAACTCTTGATTCTGTTTGAAGCTGCACCGCAGACTGAGGAGTGTTATTAATGTTCTGAGGAAAAGGTGTTCACGGTTTTTGCTTAGCAAGGGACAAACCAAGGCAGCTTCTATCTTTATTGAAGGATATTAAACTACATTACCTCAGGGCTCTTAAATATGTTTTCACACTGCATTTTTTCAGCTATTTTTCTTGCATGTGAATTTCATGTTGGCTATCATCTGCTTTGATTCAACAGAGGATTCCTGTCTAAACAGCAACATTGCCATACATTTCTACATGCACATTACATAATGTTCTTCATGAAACAACTCACCAATATTAATTTGGTTTATACAGTGGGAAATGCACACTTTGTGTTTGAAAATAGAGAACTCAATTAGAGCAGAACGGAGAAATAAATGAGGATCTAGCAAAGCAGGAAAGTTTAAAAAAGAAATCTCCCCTGTCACTGAACACCTGTGCTTTTGTCTCTGTGCTTGAATTCCTTGTACAAAGATCCTTTACGTTTAAATTTAACACATAAATATTTTAACAACACAATTGTGCCCTTAGTTGTGCATATAAAACAGGGCAATACAAAGGAAAATGGAATGACCAAACAATACATCGAGGATATTTTGAATGAATTAAAAACTGTCGTTGTATCTTCAACATCCTCCAGACCACCTGCGCTGATGTGTGTGTGTGTGTGTGTGTGTGTGTGTGTGTATGCGTGCATGCGCTTGTGCGAGGATGTCTTTGTGCATCTGTGAGTGCGATAAGAGAAAGCAGGAAGACGAAGAGAGCGAGCAGGGGCCTCCACATCCATCTCCTCTGTGTGTGCTGCAGCTCTCCGAGCTGAAGGTGTGCAGGTGTTGATTCTTGAGCAAAGGACTCTAATGCGGTAATCATTTGCAGTCCCTCGTCAAAATTATTCTTCCCAATCTGAGAGGTGTCAGTGCTTATTTCAATATTTTGTTGGCTAGCATTACAGTTACTCCAGAGTGTGCGCACACACAAACAAACACATGGCACACCTGCTCAACAGAAAGCAGCCAAACACCTGCATCTTCTCGTCTCCCCAAGTCTGCCCACACTTCCCTGATGGCTGGGGCGCCTCCTCTTCTTCCCTCTTTTCTCATTTCTATCTGAATCACAGCTTGTGGGATGCGGACACATGTTGATGACCAATACTCACCACCTACACACAAACACACACACACACAGCTCTCATTCTTTGTAGCTTTTGCTGATATTAAAAAGGAGCAGGCAGCTGGGTCTATGCAGAATAATGAGGTCAAAGCCATTCTAATAAGTCTGGGGGATGAGCCCAATGCGAGCAGGGCAAGAGGAATGTGAAATGAGAAGAAAAGAATAAAAAGGAAAAAAGCAGCTCTCCTGGACAAATAAAGCCGTGGCTGGAAGCAGCATCGCTGGAAGTCTGGCGAGTCTCTTCAGGTCTGGCACTGAAACTTCATGTGCATTGTGACTGAACCAGAGGTGTAGGAATCCTTGTAATTAAAGCAATTACATTTTGAGTGACACATAAACAACAACCGATCCAATATGTAGCCACGGCAAAATGAAACAAGATGTTATTCATTCTTGTATTGCCTTTGAATAAGACAAGATTTTATTTAATTTCTTAGAAAGTTTCAACGATAGCACATCCTTGAAGCTCTGCCAGTATGACACCAGTTTACCTGCCAAACCAGATTAAACAGATATTCTGGTTCCACTTCGTTTGCCTCTTAGATTACAAGTAGATTTGTCCAGATTGATTCACTCTGTTACCATTTAAAAACATGTTCCCATCCTCGTCCTGTACAGTAGCTCAACTGAGTTAATAAATTCCCTTCTTAAGGCATGTTAATACCTGCAAGCGTTTCTTGATTCAAGCTGACATTTCTAGATTTTTACTTTTTATAACTCTTTTTGAATTATTGTATTATTTTTTTTTTGGAATTCTTTGAAATAGATTTGATGCCTGAAGATGTTTGTGATTTCTTTTTTTTTATCTTTAATGTTTGTTTGTTGTAGCTTTCCTTGTAAAGAACTTTGAAACGTTGATTTTAATTAGTGCTTTATAAATAAAGGTTATTATTGAATATTATTTTAAGTACTGCTCATGTGTTATTGTCTTAGTAAAGTGATTAGTGTTGACCTGAGGGCAGTCTCTATCAAACAATTAATTAGCATGTTCATGAACAAATGCCTTCAATGTATTTATGTCTCTTTAGTTCACATTATTGTCACATCATATTAAAACACCTTGTTTGGAATAGTTTCACTGTTCATAACACAGTGTCGCTGTATAACACAGTCTACTTTTCTTCTGCAACCCATTCACCTCTTATCGTGTGGTACTGTAAAAAAAATCTGTTCATTTTAATTTTATATTCATGTTTGTTGAAAGTGGGAAACAGTACTACCTGTTTACTCTGTTATCTTCTCATTTTATTCAAACCGTTATGTACAGAACAGAAGACCTCATGACCCCATAACCATATGCACTGTATGTCCTGTCACTGTATGTCCTGTTGTCCCACATGTATCTCCCTGTGTTCACCCTCCGTCGGCGCGCTGCCCTTAAAACTGTATACTGGTGAAAAAGAATTTCCCCTCGGGGACAATAAAATAAAAAGTCAAAAGTCAAAGTCATGTTTTATACGTCTTCAACAACAAGTCATTGGAAATATTCAACAAAGAATTTGCAAAGCACACACAAAAAAAAACACACACAATATAAAATGTGACTGTTTGTCATGCCCAGACTACTGAAAGAAAGAAGAGAATCTATTGTTGATTATATGTCATGTTCTAAGGTGGTTATCAAGTATTTGTGTCACGGCTCTCGAGAATCCCAAGAGTCAGGGTCAGCTGCACAACAACAGTCCTTGAGGAGTCTGTCGCTCAGCTGCTTAAAAGTCACTCAGTAATCTTTGTGGTGCTCATAGATGTATAGTACAACAGCGTCCACCCAATATTGTTGTCATGCGACTGCTCGAAGAAAGTCGCCCGTCAGTGCCAAAGATAGAGCCAACAGTCCTTCACTTGTTAGACAGCCTTGCTATACCTATAGGCCAATCTGCCAGCCAAAAAGTTGTCCCTCGTAAGGTTGATTCTGTGTGAAGAGAGGGCGTAATTTACCCTTTGCAGCGCCTGAGAGGTAGGTAGAGGCTGTCAAATCCATCCCTGCCATGATAAATAGCCATTTACTGCGGGATGGCAGCAGGATAGGGCAGGTACACACGCTGAGGCGCTCACAGTGTCTTTCTGGAAGTGTTTTCTCAGACAGCCTGCGTGGTGAAATGCAGCCTCTCACACACATGTCTTTGCTGTACACTTAGCATTGCCATAGAGCCTGACAGACTCTCCAGGTTTTGGCAGGCAATGTCTGTAAATCACAACACTGCAGTGACATATGCAGAACTTTGTGCCGTATACATTGTGTCGATTATGCAGAGCATCCCAAAAAACTCTGCCCTGCAGCATCTCACACGTGTGTAAATATACATATATAGTGTTTTCTAACTCTGCAGCACAAGCAGGTTACACTTATTGGATATAGGACACAGTGTTTAGATGTGAAAAAAACCATCTTATGAAAGAGGGAAAAGGTGTGTGCATGCACATAAGAAAGGGAACACTAGTACTCCACATAATAGTGTTAACCTTCACTGCAAACAGAAGAAAGAAACAAAAAGCTAAATCTTTTCTTTCCTCAAAATGCTGACAGTTTCATATCACTGAAGATTAAAAAAATAATCATCCTAAATATGAAAGAGATTCTGTTGCATGTGTGATTCTGATCTAGGAGAAGTTTGGTTTGTTTGAAATCTTCCAACACAGAGCTGGGATGTATGATATATAGTTAACACATTTCTAGGGGATCCTTTGGTTCTAGATACATTTGCACAGGTTTTAAATAACTGAACAGTTATGCAGATTGATGGATGAAATTGTAATTCTTGTCTCAGAATTGAAAAAAAAAAAAACACCCTATTTCCTTGGCTGTACGCTTTTTGAGTTTCAAAGTCTGACCTCTCCAAAATGTATGTTGACTTTTGCAGATTTAACTTTGCCACATTTTTCCTTTATGGAGGTGACAGTCACCATGAAAATGCCATTTATTATGCAATTAATTCAGTCAGCCCTGGTTTGAGTAATGAGTCATTCTTTCCTAATAATGCCATTCACAGCTGCCTGTGCGATGTATAATGTCTGTCCCCTTTGCGTTGATGAAATACTTGAAGCCTTCACACAGCTGTAAGAATGAAATGTGGGCTCCATCTGCACTCACTAATCTGAGCAATGTGCTGCACTTAATTATGCATGGGTCACATACTGCGTATACCTTTGTTAATTACTTAAATATCCCAGCACTGCATGGGGATCTAATAACATCGGTGCAACTTCTGTGCTTTCCTGGAAACAATGCTAGTCAAGTCTTCAACACTGATTACACAGGAAACTGATTTAGAATATTGTCAACATCTTCAGGTTGTGTCCTCAAAACTTTTCATAGAAGAAGTTGTTGGATACAAAACAGCAATAGCCTACATGAAGAATGGATGTTTTTTTAATTGGATTGCTTACATACAGTCATACAGGTCTATATAACAGAAATTATGTATTGCATTCAAATGTAATAGACCTCTTTAATCAATCGATCAATCTTTATTTATATAGCGCCAATTCAAGACCTTACAAACAGGCCTTACTACCTTACACATTACTCTATAACAAACACCCAACATGAATCCATCATGAGCAACATTTAGCAAAGTTACAGTGGCAAGAAAAAAAACAAACATCTTAAAAGGCCGAACTCCTGGGCAAAACCAGACTCATGATCGTCATATTTACTTTTATTAAAGGTTCAACATGTGTCCAATAAAAATATGGGGTTTTTCTACAAATCAAGTCCAACGCGTAGTCCAGTCATAATAGTAACACAAAATGCCCATTCTTATTAAAAATCTGATTGAGGTCAGATTTTCAGAAGTAATTACAAAGACTTAGATTAATCACAATTTCAACGTCACCGTGAAGTTTAGGGTCCATCCACTTTGTTTTCAGGTGGATCCAGAGGAAAAGGCTCTCAGTCATTTTGGCAACACAACATAGTTACTGTAATAGTTAATAAAGTTGGTCACAACTGAAATACCCTCATGTACACACTGAGAAACGCATACATTTTGCTGTATTCAGAGTGTAACAGATAATGATGAATGTAAGCCGAGTGTGTCAGTAAAGTAAAACATGACTGACACATTTCTGCACTTTCATTCAGTCTTGAATTCTAAACATATTCCACTCAAACCTCTGTATTTTATGGTTTACAGTTGTTGAAACCTGAATAAAAGAAATGAAAAACGTTATTCATGAAGTCAATGAATTTTACATATTTATACCAACATGATCATAAAGTTCAATCTGAGCCACGGTACGCTGGATGTAATAAAGACACCATGTGGTGCTGCTTATGGCCAGTACACATATCTTCCTTTTAGGTCCCACATACATAAACTTGTCAGTGTTCCCTGTACATATGAAATACAGTAATTTACTTCAGGATGTAGGAACTTATCAAATAGAATATCAAAACACATGTGCTTTGGATTGCTGGGTCTGTTTCCTGGTGCCTATCTTTAGCTAGTGTCCCCTGTGGTCCTGTTTGTTAATGGCGAATATGCTTACCAAATGTCTACTGTGTCTCCTGAGAAAAGAGCAAAACATTCAGCAGACAAACAGACAGGGAGACACACAGCAGTGCACAGTGTAAAACTCACTCTCGTGTTAGACACCTTTTTAAGACAGCTGCTTTATGCACTATTGGAGCACATACACAAGAGACAGAGTTTTTGGAAAGATGGGTGTGGAGAGAAATGTTTGCGGAAATCTGTCTGTGTGGATGCATAGTTTTGGTTTTAAAACTCTGCTTATAGTCAAACGTATACTGTCGTCTTATAATTTCACTTGTTGATTACCTTCAAAAGAAAATGCACAAAGATGATTTCAAACAGGCTATACAGAAAGTGCTTGCTTTTTCTAGTTCATCTGAAGTTTCGTGCATAAATTAAGAGTCTGAACATTGAACCCTGAAGAACAAGCTGTGCGAACTGAGGCTCTTAAGAACCTGTGAAATACTTACCTTTCTATAACCTTGCTGTGAAAGTGGCTCTACAACTCCGTTTCTTGTTTCCTCAGTCGAACTTAAATGCTTTTCTCGCTTTTATGTCATCCGATTTCTTGTGGTACAGTGGATGTGTTATAAAGTTAGGTGGGGTTTTTTTCCTTTGTGGAAATTCTTGAAAGCTGTATTACTTGCGAGGCTAATTAGATCATATCATTACAGATATATTGAGTTATTTATGAACAAAGTCATATTTTGCTCACCTCAGAGAATGGCTTACGTTCGTCATAAATTATGAAAAAAGGTAATTTAAATGGTGTTTAGACACCTATAATATAAGAACAAACACATTAAACAAGCATTTACAGACACACGTGCACACACACAAAGCCCAGCTCCAGATGGGAGTACTGTACGTGAGAGACTCAGCAGCTCTCCTCGTGAACAAAGCCTTTTTTTTATTGAGGGGGGAGGTCAGACTGGAAGCAGAAGCAAACATATGGGAAAGTGTAATGTCATATGCCAGCTCTGGATATACAGCCACACTTTAGCTGCTGCGCCTGTATAAAGTTTGCCATGAATTTCCATCCCTCTCCATCCGTGGGGGAAACGAGGAGATTCATGGACACTTCATTGGGCTGTTAGTCTGTCTCACTAAATGCCCTTTAGAATGACACAGGTGGACATTTGAGTGTAAATCAAGTACATATTTATGGCACTACTTTTAGGAGGAAATAAGTGTTCTCATTGGGAGGAACGTCAGTTATCTTCCTGCCTGCTGGTGCTATATTCATCCAGCACATACTGAGGGAGGTGGAACAGAGATTTTCTACAGCTGCACACGAGATTTTGCAGACAACCTCGGACTGCAAAACCGTCTTTTTTATGAGTCCGTTCACGTTGCAATCAATCCAAGTTGTAGTTTCAGGAAAATAGCAAAAGAAATGCTGACGTCCGACTGTGAGTTTGGATGAAGGAGAGTGTAAAATCCAATGCTCACTTGTGACACATTTGAGTTTGATATTCACAACTCCGTCCTGGTCAACTCCAGGCCACCTGTTATGTCAATGGTGGATGCCAGTGTAAGCACCCGACAAGTAGCTGAAGTGTTCACGCTATGACTGCTTTTCAGATTGTAAATGGTTGCGAGTGTGTGTGTTTGTCATGGATCCTTATCGTCACCTGCTGTGTGCCCAAGAGAGACGCACACACATGCAATTGTTCTCCCGTTCCACACTCACCGACACATATTCTGAGCCAGTTTAGTTCTTCACCAACTACTCATTTATGACGACTCTTTGTTTCCCTAACGTTTTAAAATCCAAACGTTGCAAGTTATTCGTTAAATAACAACAAAGAAAAATAAATAAGTTTCACCAACACGCCAACTCAAGACTCCTCCAAACACATGCATACATCTTACCTCCCACCTCTCTTGGGATCCATGGACAGACTGACCACCATCTTTGTTGCTTACTAATCACATTAAACCTCAGCCCCTGCTATGTCTATATATTACATAATGAATGTTTTTCTCTTCTTTTCAGATTTTTTGAGGGGCTTTTAAGGCTTGATTTGGATAGAAATAAAGGGGAGAGAGAGTATAGGTAATGAGATGCAGGAAAGGAGCCACAGGTCGGAAACAGACTTAGGTCATTCGCTTCAAGGACAACAGCCCAGGCGTGCAAACTAACCACTAAGCCAATCTTCTTTCTTTTTTGCACCTGCCTGCTTTCTGCTAAGGGGAGCATCTGTTTTGGGGCTGTGAAGTTTGAATCAACTTCTATCAAGTGCTTGAGTATTTTTTTTAATCTGTGCATGCAGGTTCTGGCACACAGAGCCCTGAGTCATTGCACTGCACTTGATTTATTGGCTGCCTTCTGAGTCCTTCTTTTTTAATCTCTGCTAAATTTGTGCTGAGCAGTAACGGTGGAAAATTTTACCCTATTAGCTGCTGACATTGTAGCTGCTATTGATACCAAAAGAGCAGGATCACTTTGGTATTAAAAAAAAAAAAAAAGAAAAGAAAAAAACATTCAGACACACGCATGATAAATACACACGCTCACCAACACAGGTTAATGTGCGTATTCATGGAGGCGCGCACACACGCACACACACACACACACAGGTTTGTTGAGAAACCGGCTTGTTAGTTCTGTTTGCTTTTAGTTCTCCGACATTCTGTCAAAACAGACAAAGAGATTCGCAGCAGACATGCTGTGTGCCCTCTCTTTGGATGAAAAAGTGTTTGATGATAGCATTACCCAGACAGCTGAGCGAGGCTGGCGCTGTAAAATCCACATAATCTGACTTCCAGTGCAGTCAAATTCTAACTCACGTTGCTCTGTAACTCCATGAATGCAGCATGATCATATATATAGAGAGAGACGCCGTGAAACTTTTTTTTTTTTTTTTTGCCCTCCCCCTGTGTTTCTGAGCAGAGAAGACGAGCCTTGAATCATGTTGTGTTTTTCAGCAGCCCCTATGAGATATTGATTTTCATGAGGGCTCCTTTCATTACAGAATGCCTGCAACATTAAATCCAGACCAAAGTGTGTTTTAAGAAATCACAAAAGCTCTGTAAAAAAAAAAAAAAAAAAAGCCCATGCTTGAGAGCCCCTGACAGTGGTGAACAAATATTTGTATTTCTGTTTCAATGAGCTACTGTGAGGTACGAAAGAAAAAAAACGAAAAAAAACAAAACAGGATGTGATGCATTATGTTTGAGGCAGGTATTGCATTGTATTCCCTTAAGGTATCTGCATATACATCCTGGCTCTGCCTCCTCCGGTGCTGCAATGCTGTTACTTCAGTGACCTCGTAATACCTCTAAGCAGTGTCAAGGTTCAGCGGCACTCAGCGACAGAGATGGAC
This sequence comes from Symphodus melops, assembly GCF_947650265.1. NCBI lineage: Eukaryota > Metazoa > Chordata > Actinopteri > Labriformes > Labridae > Symphodus > Symphodus melops. The sequence continues at coordinate 12,096,752 of NC_136698.1, forward strand.
TGAGCTGTTAATCTCCCTTACCGATCTCTTCAGACACTCACTCTGTCACCGATAGCCTGCAGCAGCAGCAGCCGCATCCTTTCCTCCCTCTCCCTCGTGAACAGTGACGGGTGAAAAGGACTGGATAAGTCTCATATCTCGCTATCTCTGCGGATCAGTCACCAGGAGGGTCTGCTACTGTAACTGAGGCTCTCAAGGTCACTTTCATTGTTCAGTCGGAACATTTACCGCACTGTTAGTTTAACAAAGAGCCAGGCAACACCAGGGTGTTTGACGATTTCTGAAATATTCCAAACACCGTAGACCTGGACATGTGAAGAGTTTTGAAGTATTTAGTTCAGAGAAACTTTAAGAGAAACGATTAATACAACCCTTCTCGGGAGTTGATTTACTCATTCTTTACTTCAATAAAAAAAAAAGTGTGTCGCCTGGATAAAGAAATCCAGATTAAGTAAAGGGTATCAAAAACTCAAGGTGATAAAAAACATCCAGCAAAACAAAAAAAAACGACACATATTGAATTAAATTGAATAAAATTAAATGGGCTGAAATCAAAAGCAAAGGAGAAGGTGATTTCAATACAAATTGTTTATAAGGGAATTAATACGTCCTTTGATTCCAAAGAGCGAGGACTCTTTTCACATAATGGCACCCATTAAGACACGGAGACAGAGTGAAGAGGGAAAAGACATAACAGCTAAACACAGATTGGATTCACTACCTTTTTAGTCGGTTAATGAAGCACTTTCATTTAGCTGCCAGAAAAACTTTGTGTGCGACCTTCTCTGGCGACCTCGTCCAATATATCGAGCAGCGTTTGAGAGGAGAGGCCGAGTACACCTCTTCAAGGGAAATTAATATTCACACAGGATGCTGTCCACCACTGCACTAATCTGCATGAGATCTGACTTCCTTTCATTAATCAAGATGAGTATGCCCCGGTGCATCAGCGATGTTTACCTTCGCAGTTTGTTGTTTTCCCGGCTTGTTGACTTGAGGCAAACAGCATAAATCACACAACAACACACGACTTAACTCCACCACCCACAACGGCTGCCGTGCTGTCATGTGATGTTCTTCTGCTTTTTTTTTTTTCTTTTTTTTTTTAGGGAGGAGGCACAATAATTCCAGATTTATTCAGGACTGTAAATCCTCATATGGTTAAAAGTCCATTAGTAAAGAAACTTTCTGCTAGAATGTTCACCCTCATACCAGAGTCAGACAGTGGTGAAGGTGGTCCTTTTGTGAATTAAAAAAGAGTCGTCTGTTAAATTATTAAGTGAACAGGAAAATGCTGATTTATTGGGATTTCACTTTACATGTCAATTCAATTACAATGCAGTGGGGCTATTATTTGTGAGTCCATACAAACATTCACTCAATCTGCTTGTCAAGTAAATGTGTGGATGATGACCTCAGACCTCGCGCTGAAACATTTCACACTCTATTCTGTCTATTGTGTTCATTTTTCAAATGAATCCCTTCAATTGTCTGAAAAATACAATTTTTCTAGGGGAATTTTTAGAAGTGTTTTATAATAACTATACTACTTAATAATAATCATTGTACTAATTATTTCATATTTGTTTTTTTCCTGAAACAACGGATGTCAAATGATTCTGAAAAAAATGTTGTGTTGTTTCCGAGGTAGTAAGTGTAACAATAATAATAATACATTTAATTTGAAGCGCCTTTCAGGTCGCTCAAGGACACTGTACATCATCACACAACACAAGTGTACATCATCCCCCGCCCTCCAAACTGTTCTGAATAAGAACTAAATAAAGAAGAACTATGCTTTGTTAAGAGTAGGGGAGAGAGAGTACAACTGTTTACTTGCCTATTGTCAATAAAGTGATAAAGCACATCTTTCTCTCAGATGAAACCCTCATTCATGTTAATGGATTTTGCTTTAAAAGGCACAAATAGAAAAAGTGCAATATTCCTGTTTGCAATACGATCTAGAATTCTATCATGTTTCATTTGTTTTATTAAACCTCACATCAGTGTCGTACACAGATCGACTGTTCCTTTTACATCTACTTAAACAGTATTAGCAGAGATGTACACATACTATACAGTTAAAAATGTCAATGTGTTTCAGAGTAAGGAGCAGTGTGCCCTTTAATAGCTTGAATATTCTCATGTCATTTGTTTAAAGAAATGGTTTTTTTTAAATAGTTGTTACATTTGGGGTCATTGAAATCCACTCAGAACATGTTCATCACAGATGCACTGATATTCTGAAAATCGCACTGCTGCCAAGGCACAAGGTTTCCATGTGACAGAAGGAGACGGTGTCGTTTGTCACTTTAGAACACTTCAGCAGGGTGAAGCAGTTCTTCACTCTCTGATGTAAACCTGTTCTGCACTTCACTTTGTATTGTAGCCAGCAAGGTCGTCTCCACTAAATTACTGGATTGAGATGGCAGAATTAAAACAAGTGAGAGTGTATCAGCAGGGAGAGTACGAACCCCTGCAAGAACATCTCCTACGCAGGGTCACACTCTGAAAGTTATAAGAAGTATTTAAAAAAAAATTACCTGTGTGAGAAATCCACTATGGTGCTTCTTCACTGCCAAAAGATATTACATGAATCTCTTGTGTTCTGCACTGAAGGCTGCCTGTCTGAGAGTGTCTTTCATGTCCAGTTTCAAAAGAGCACATTTTTCTATTTCACAATTTCAGTTATTGGAAAATCGTTCACAAAAAAAAAAAACATTCTATAAATGTTAAAGTGTGTTTTTTTATGTGATGCATTTTCTTATTATAATCAATGGATTGAAATAGATGTTCTGCATCCACTGAACAAGTGAAAAAATTAACAACCCTCCCGTGTGTTCAGTTCGAGAGCAGATTAAACAGTTATATTCCTCAACTTCAGTTTATGCCTTACACAGCCATGTGACACGAGAACTTTAATATAGGTTCCCAGGACTGGTTTCATTTTATGTGAAAAGTGTGTCCCAGAGATAAGCACATTATAGTCATCTTATTAATCCATTACATCACTCAGGCCCTGTGGGAAGTCTGCTTTGAGGTCCATTGTTTCAGAAATATGGGCAAAACAGAATGGGATGGAAAGATCGCTGAAACACAAAACAAAGGGGAGAGAAATAATCCGAGGTTGAGTTTTACCTTTAATAAACTAATAAATTAAAGGCGCCCTCGTTTTATGACTTCAGAAATGGAATTAAAGTATAAATTCCTCCCTTTTACCTTTTGATATGTTCTCTCATTAAGAAGGGGCTGAAATTGCACCTCCTGCTGCTCGGTGCTCTCTGAGCAATTGTTCTTTTACAGTGTTGTGCTTTCAAGGCAAGAGTGTAATCAAAATCCTGAGCATTGCAATTAGATACAATGGCTTTCTCTATCCCTGTGTGGGCATCTGTCGAGCCGAGCACAAAGGGGAAAAAAGGCAGAGTGAATATATTGTGTCTGCATTGAGGGAGGCTAAATAATCGGGTATGTATTGTAAGAGCAAACTTCTGGCTATGAATCGCCTTTTTTTTTTTTTTTTTTTGAACGGGCATAACAGTTGGACAAGTAATTTAAAGCGATGCAGGAATATGATTAATTTTTTCCTGAATTCTCACCTTCAAAGAGAGAGAAAAGAAGGGGGAAAAGTCTTCTGAGTGACATGTGAAGTAAATGAATACCAGATAGAGACAAAACAATAACATCAGCCGCAATTTGAAAGATCATATCTGGCCTTTGGAATATTTCTCACAAGGTTTAAATCTATGCCCATATGCACTGACAGACACCCACAGTGTGTGTGTCAAACACACACTGTGGGTGTCTGTCAGTGCATATCAATCAATCAATTAAGCTTCTTTTGTATTTTTTGTATTGACTACATTTTTATTATCTGGTGTAAAAAAAAATACCAAAAAATAAACAAATAAATAAACTCTTCAGTCCGGAAAGTGAAATTGCAAAATCAAGGGAGAAAGATCCACTGTCAGAATTTTTGCTTGAGTGGTTGTTTTCCTTTTTTCTATGTTGATCTTTGCTTCACCCCCCCCCCCCCCCCCCCATTTCCTGTGGTGGTCTGTTATGAGACGAGGTATTTTAGAGATGGGACACGAACGAGCTGCACTTTTCCTTTCCCCTTGTCTAAGAAAGCCGGAGGGATAATCAAACACACGTGCGTACACTGCGGAGAGTGAAAGACAGCCGAGGGAAGTTTAGGATTTCAACCCGTTCAACCCCACTTACAGGAGAAGAGTCAGCTGGCGCAAAAATATTTGAAACTGGAATGATTAACTCACGGAGGTGCTGGGAAATTGAAGCAGTTTTGGAGCAAAACAACTTGGGATTGTGTCTGTCACTGTCTAGGCATGAAAGACTATTTTACGGTTAAGATGCGAGTTGAGCATCATTACTGCGAGAAAAGAAGATAATAGGCTGGGGTTTTTTTTTTCAACATTTCTTCAAAGCCTTAATGTATTTTAAAAGCCAGAAAAAAATAAAATTAGTTAAAAAAAAAGAAGCAATGTGGTTGTTCTTTAAAATGCTCCGCTGTAAAACACAATATTTTACACTAACGGTTATGCTAAGGTGGTTATTAATTTGGGTAATTAATAATGTAATCATATTTAATTTCAACATTTGTACAACCATTTGGGAAATCAGGCCTCCTCATTAAAATGCATGTTAAGTGTTGAAAACTCGAACAATAAGTGTGTGCAGTGAGGTATTTGTTCGAACTTGTTCCCAAACTTTTTACATTCACACGAATGTGGCTGCACATTAGGTTAAAAAAGACTTAATGTTCAGACTACTGAGGACTGATGCTTGAAGTCATGCAGAGCAAAGCTAACCGAGTCTATGTTGTGTTACCAATTATTGTCAGAAGAGGACTGATGTAGTAAATAAATGGTGCTATAAAGTCAGGAAGTCACTAATGAACCAATAATGAACATTCAAATTAACACAAGTAGTGCACACAGGAGACTGGCTTTGCACAAACTCAGATCAAATTGCTGTGCCTGGCCTGGCTGATACCCTGGAAACAATTTAAAATCAATTCAGCAGTATTTAAGCTATAATGCCTGAGCTTTTCGTGCTGCTCTCTCTTCCTCTCAAAACCTATATTTTCCATGGTTTGCCGTTGTTCTATCCTGCGCCAAAATTTTTGAGGATTCATCAGGTGCCTATTTAAAAGCTGTAGTTTGTTTTAACAGCAGGAGTTGGTGACACAAACTTCTTTTTATTGAATGAAAGAAAAAAATACAGCTCAGCAGAGAATAAATGGACTGCACGTTCTTGTCATTTCTCACATTCTCACACTGGGATTTCAGCATCTGGAACTGGCAGCGGGAAGGCTAACACCTTGGCGAGGGCTCTCTTTGTCAGCTTATTACACAGCGAGTACATTTTGTGGTTTCTCCTCATATTGCACCAGCGAGCTCCCCAAATGCTCAGTGAGATACACCATGGTAACAGAGACACAGAGCGATGCCTTTTGGTCTAATATTCTAGTCTTTTACAAGAAGCATGCTTTCAGCCTATTTCGCTCCAGTACTCAAGGCCCCAGCGTATTATTCGTCAGAGCATTTTATCTTGAAGAAAAACGCCTTTTACCAATGTAACTATATATATATATATATATATATATATATATATATATATATATGTGTGTGTGTGTGTGTTTGTGTGTGTGTATATACATGTGTGTGTATGTGCGTGTGTGTGTGTGTGTGTATATATATATTAATCTGCAGTTCATTGTTTCTCAGGCTGCAATATTTTGAAGTTTCAACAAATTCTTGCCAAATGTGAAATACACAGATCAAGCTTCACACCAGTGAAGGTGGGAGACTTTTTATATGAAGGTATACACTTTTTAGAAAATAAGAATGATGTGCTCCATTGAGTAACAAAGGCATGAACAATTACACATGAATAAAAACGGTCATTATTTTGAGCATAAATTATCAGTAATTATTTGAATAAATATGGGTCTTTTATTTTCTTTGTTTTAGATTAATTTCCTTTATGAAGGGACATTAGAGCTCGACATATTATGTCAATCCTGATTGGCTATCTGCATCCCTACATAAACACTGTGTGGGATTTTATATTTGTAATAACGGAGGGCTGTGGAACCAATCCCAGCTGACATTACCAGTAACTTTGAGCTGGGACTCATCAAGGTGATCACATCAGCCAAACGTGGATCAGACAGAATAAACTATGAATGAATTGCTGTAAACTATTTATTTTATGGCTGGATCATTTCTCGTTTGGGTAAGAAAAACAGAGAGTAGAAGACAGAGTGGACTAATACTGCTTCATGAGATGAGTTTGATGGATTGGGGAATTTTGAAGTTGAGTTTTTTTGTTGTATGTGGCTTACTGTAGATGTGTTATTTTGTTGTGTTTTCTTGGGATGGAAGGTGATTTGTCTTATTTTTGTGTATGTTGTCTGTTTACTGAGATTGTGTGAGTTTATTGAGATTGTGTAGAATTTGTTATTTTGTGACGTGTGTATTATTTTCGTTGAAAAATGCAAAAAAAAGGTGAGTGTTGATCTCAGGCGTGGTGCCTCATTTTGTCCATAGGTTGTGTTTGTTTTTATATTTTGGCCACAAGAGTACATCACCACTACCTCAAAAACAGAGTTAATTTATTTGTATTTATCCATTAATACTAAAATAATTATATTACTTTGAAATAGTTTTTCTACTAATCCATTTTCAAGTGTTGCTTATTTCCCAAAGTCTTCAATAAATGAATTTAATTAACATGTTGTAAAAATAAATCAGTAATTGTGTTTAATAATCAGGATCTCAAAATCTATCAAATCAATCATGATGATGATTTTTCTCATCATCAAGCAGTCCTACCATACACTGTCATGACAGAAAATTCTACACTTAAGCCAAGGTCCATGAGCATAAACATATCTAATGTCTGACACACTGCTGGGTTACATGTGGAGGTCTAACGCTACACACAGAATGAGTTGCAGATGCCATCTCGATGTGTGTTACATTCTTCAGGCCTCACACAATTATTATTATTATTATTTTTTTTTTGTTTCTCTCCATTCATGCCCTCTGTAACATTGCCTCTCTTTTGGGATACAGAGCCCAAATAATAGGATGTCATGTTCTGAAATCTTTCCCACATGCCTGTCGAATCTTCATTCAGATTTGTTTGAACAGGGTCAGAGAAGCTTTGAGCAATGTAACCTTTTTTGCATTTCATCAACTTTCCACACCCGGCAGGCATCCAGAGAGGAGAGGAGGGCGACATGCTTCTCAGCCGAAACTGGAAAATATGAACCGACAAGGCAAACAAATGGAAATTACAAACCCTGATCATGCTAATTGAACATTGTTTCTCGGACCAGTGCAATGCCACGGCTAATGAAGACCTTTCAGTTAATGAGGGGAACAACATGATTACGGACAGAGACAAGGAGTCTTCTGATCACTCTTCATTGACGATGGTTTCTGCACACACACAATCAGCGTTTTATATCCCCTCAGTGGTTGTTAACACTGATGCCAGAATTGAGATTTATGGTAGCCAAGAGTGTCTACTGTTTCCCCCTAAGCTTATCAACGTGATCAGATTATCATTAGGGGAATGATGCAGCAGCTTCACAAAGCGGCCCCATGTTGAGATGCAGAAATCTTATTCTTTAGGCTTTTTAGGAGGACGATACATTTCTGTGACTTTTTTTTTTTTAAATCATAGCAGGACAGACAAATGGTAGGTAGTGATCAGCTCTGCCTATTTTTCTACAGAGCAAATTATTTGTTTTTTTTATAATTCATCTTTGTGTCTGCAGTGAAGGTCAAGGCTCTGAATTAGATCTGATGTTATTGATAATTGTTTAAACTTATGTGACCAATAATCTTCTAAATTATTGAGACAAATTTCAATTGCAACTTCGAAAAGAAAAATAGACAGAAACTAAAAAGGAGAGTCTTGAATCACTTTAGTTTCACATCTCAAAAGGCCACATTATTCTGCAGCCAGACCTTGTCCTGAACGCATCGCCAGGTCCTGAAAATGTTATATTAACAAATGAGAGCTTTTTTTTTTTTTTTTACTCCACGTTTCCATAATGAGCCTATGTTTCAGCCCAGTACTTCAAGCTGAGGAGGGGAAGTCAGCTGTCATCCTTTGTGGACTCTAACTATGGAGGTAAGCAATACAAATGGGCTCTCTCTTATAATGAGATGTTAGCCCAAGTATCACATAGAGCTTTTAATCGTCCGTAACATGCTCTGTGGGAAGATAAAGTGAGATAACAAGCTAAGTGTTGGAGTTCAAAGGAAGTCTTGCAGAGAGAATCACACGATCATGTCGGGTGTGTATGCCTTGGCCCTCGCAGAATTAATCTTCCATGTTTAGAATGTAAACAGGCGGAGAATAAGTGCTTTCAAAAGTCTCCTTTTTCCTCTAAGGTGTAGATGTTGTTGTTGTTTTTTTAATCTAACGGGAAATTCTCGTTTTATGGGCTGTTTCTAATATTTGTTTTTTGAAACAACCGTATATTCAAATATGTGTAAAGAGTTCCCCCTTTATGCACACCAACAAGAATATTTCCAGAGATAAATAAAAAAACCTACTCCTTCCCTTTTCCTATAGTGTCAAGAAAAGATCTGACTCCAATAGTGACACACAGAGACTTCATGTATGTACAACTGTGTGTTTTTTCCTTGAAAGAGGTTTCCCTGTCTTTGGCCCAAATCAAATATTGATATTCTTTGACTTATTTGATCAAAGTTAGAAAGGCTAGTATCGTGACAACACTATTTCCAATCCACCTTCAGGGGAGGTCGGCTTCCTCTGCTGTTTCCGCCCTATGTATTGACAATAAATTAATGGACCTCTGTAGCACTCAGCACTCAGCCAGTGAGTGGCACCCCATTGATTTCAAGGTGTACTCTTGCCCATATATGGCTTTCTGAATAACCCTTTAAGGTGCAGGAAGAGTGCTCAGACAGTCCACCACAAAGATGAAGCTCTGTCTGGATAAATATTTCAACACTTGGACTTTGCTTATTGATTGGGGCAGTAATTTCCACACATGCCACCCCGGGGAGACAGGCACTAATGATGCTGGTTCCACCATGTCCAGCCAAGGCTTTCCCACAAAGACATACTTGCAAGTCCCGGGCCTGTGAATTATGGGATAAAACATTAACAGCTTTAGAAAGTGTTGCGCATGTTTCTTTTTTTTCCCTCCGCCATGAACAAAGTCTGGTGTCTCTCGTCAGCAGGCCTCAAAGAGGGTAATGGCCTCCTTGGTTTAAAGCCAAACTTCCTGGTTGAAAAAAAAGGAAAAGTTTTAAAAACCCTCTCCAAGTTCTCCCCGCTTCCCAAAGTGTGAAACTGTGACAAACTGCTATAATAATGGCCATTTTGAGAATTACAGAACAAACAGGTATAATAAACACTGCTGTGTAAAATATCTCTCTCCCCGTCTGCATTGGCGGTCCTGAAATTGCAGCAGGATTTCAACAATGCACCGTCTCACACAAGGTAAATTCCTTCATTTTCTATTGTGTCAGGGCCCGTGGCATTGCCAGTGCTGATGCATTCGCCTACAGCACTCCAATGGCTTGTCACTTTTCTTGCTTCTGGCAGAGGAATCACTCTGAATCCCAGTTGTTTGTATGCATGTCTTCGCCTGTGCCCCTCTAAAAGGGAGCTCTATTGGATTTGTGTGTCCCCCATGGGCTCCATAAAGAGTAAAATATCTCATGAAGACTCGAGCCGCTTGCTGCGAGGATAGCGGTTTAATATATGTTGCTGTGTCTCACATCCTCTGGGGTGATGAGGTGATGAGAGCTAGTTTCCCACCTGTGGCGCGACACTAACAATTTGTGCTAACGCTAAGGCAAGTGAGCCCAGCCTCAGCAGCAGGAGAGCAGAGAGGGGGAGGGGGGAGTGTTGCTGTTCAGCGCAGACGTGCTAATTACCTCTACGGTAAAGTGTACAGTGACTTCCCCCCTCTCCCCTTGGCCTGGCGCCTCACGCCATCAACATAATGAGAACATAACTTTTTATTCTGAATACCTAAATATCTCCTTAAGTGATCGATAATGTGCATCATCATAAATCACGTCTGGGATTGCCTGAAATTATTCCAGAAGTCAATACTATGTGCCACAGAAGACTTTTGAGAGTGACTAATGGTGAAATATAGCTGCCTTTGGGGAGATATGAGAGATATTCATGCATATGTATAGCGCAAAGTTTCTCACCCCCCGAGCTGGAGCGAAACTGGGGCTGACGATCGACAGGCACTTCTGGGCCCGCTGTGTGGCATCGGGCACAGCAGGAAGAGCAGAGTAACCGGTGTCTGGTGGCAAGCTTGGCCGTGAAAATGCTCCATTAATTCTTAACGCAATTAGGCCGGCGTCAAGAAGAGAAATTAAGGGAGCTCCTTATTTAGCAGATAGAAAAAGTCTTTTTAAAAAGGGCACTGATATTATCACTCCGATTTGTGGGGAAGTAATTCACAAAAAGGGGCCACATGGGAGAGAAAGGGAAACTATGTTTATGCTGAGCTAGCATTCGAGTAAAAAAGTTTATTCAGCTTTTGTCTGGGCTTTTATCTCACTTTGATAAGTTGCAGTCAGTGAAGGTTAAACACACAATGAATTTTGCTTGCTATTATTTCCAACATCCAGTAACAAACAGTCCTGCTCTCTGATGGTTTTTCTAAAGGCTGCTGCAACACAGAGCTACAGCGCTCCAGTGACAAAATGTGTAATCAGCTGCAATCATGACTTGTTCCTTGGAGTTGAACAGGGATTATCCCACAGCGACTTCTGGGCTCGGGCTTTGATTTTAAGAAAGGAAATAAAAGACTGAGCACAGCAACATCCTGCTGTACAATTAGTGTGTGTATGTTTTCCTTTGCATTGGGATAGTGTATGCTTTATTTAGCATGATGTCTAAATGACAGAAAATGAATTTAGAAATTTTTACTCTGATAATTTAAGTCTTGTAGTTTTCTCACATTTTAAAGTCAATAATAAAAATCATTAAAAAAATGGTTTTCAATGCATCTCCTTGAGTAAAGAAATCTTTTATATACGTAAACAGTTGATGTGACTTTTGCTTGCTTTTAAGCCAATTGTTAGAATAATTTAACTGCGCCTGTGTTTTTATCACACGTAATACTTTTTAATGCCTTTAACATTTAAATGGAAATGAATTCATCCTAATGATCTTGACCTTTATCTCACTATGTTTTATTTCTTTTGAGTGACTGAAATCACTCAAGTTGACTTCGGTAGGTTTTGTATTTTTTCACAACCAAATTCGCATCCATGTCATATCTCTGCTATTCAAATCTGAAAAATCCCCCAAATTGTCAGGACAAGACAGTAGGCTGAAGCAATAAGCAATTTCTGCTCCTTAGTATGCACATAGTATTGTGAATGGACTCGGGAATACAGCTGCGGAGGCACCTGCAGGTTCATTTGCAAGCAAGCATTCACAATCTCTAAGGGATCATTTCAAACTCCTGATTGGACACCTGTCAGCTCTTTCGATTCTCCAGGCATTATTAAATTGTTGCTAATGATTGGTAAATTTCAGCCAATCCCATGGATTGACAAGAGGACTCCATAAAGAGAGGAATTTGTGTCAGCGCCGCTGTGGAAAGGGCGAAAGCTCAGTAAATTAGTGTCTGCATGGATAATACATTTGATCCTGATTAGTGCATGCAAAATGTCAGCAGATTTTGAGAAATGCTGACAACAAGCAGAACATCCGCAAAGAGCAGTCAAAAGTTTTTGTATGTGCAGGGATTTCGTGGGCAGAGGAAAAATATTTATGAAAATGTGTGTGTGGTATGTACAAGGGCTTTGTGAGAGCATGCTCTGTGTGTGTGTGTGTGTGTGTGTGTGTGTGTGTGTGTGTGTGTGTGTGTGTGCGTGCGCGTGTGTGTGCGTGTGTGTGTGTGTGTGTGTGCGTGTGTTTTCCTAATGTCCCACAGGGAGGGTGCTGAATAACAGGCCCTTTTTGACAGGCTGGGACGCTGAGAGCTGTCAGCCCCCTCGCCAGCACAAGGAAGAGAAGCAATAGAGAGAGAGAGGACAGAAAGAGAGAGAAAGAGAGAGAGAGAGAGAAAGAGAGAGAGAGAAAGAGAGAGAGAGCGAGCGATGGAACTGGGGGGGCTCCTTGTGTTTAGACTAATAGGAGGCCAGCGTTCAGCTTCTCCTCCAGCAAGAACAGACAGTTGAAATCTCTGGGCAGTTAGCACAGCGCTGCCTCTCAAAGATTTCCTGTCAGATCATGTCTATAAGAGGGGAAGAGGTTCTCAATAGCAAAGGGAGGAGAAAAAAAGAGATAGGGGAGCAAAAAAACAGCACCTGGAAAAATTGTCTGCCTTTGTGAGAATTGAGAAGCCTGAATGGAGTTCTAAAGTTTGCTTGACAGGGCACATGAGCACTTCCTGGATATTTGACTTTGAATCCACAAAAGCTTAAGAGAAAAGCGAAGGATGTCAAAGCAATTAATAAAAGTGGGATTTTATGGAAAAAGCAGATATGATGCCATTGAATTAAACTCAACTGAATGTAATAAGTTCTACAAGTTTCACATCTTTATAAGCGTACAAAAACCTGATGAAAATTGTGAGGCATAATTACTGAGAGCAGAAATGCTGCCATGTAGAGTTTAAGTGTCCTAATTGTCAGCTTAACAAACCTATTGAATTTAGTAAGATGTAAAATGTGCTGCCACTATAAAAGAAAAGTGCCCAACCAAACTTTGTCAAAATATTTTCATCTAATTAGTGCCACAGTAGATTGCAAGTTGACAATAAAAGTTTGACTGGCAAATATATATTTTTATATTTAGTGTGAAAAAGTTGAAAAAAATATGAAAAAATCTCTGCCCTGAACTGCTACCTTATCGTGGTGGGGGAGTTTGTGCACCTGAATGATCCTAAGAGCTATGTTGTCAGGGGTTTTAGGCCCCAGTAGGGTCTCCTAAGGAAAACGGGTACTAGGTGACGGGTCAGACCAAAAGCAGTTCAAAGCACCCTATGAAAAACAGAAAGACAGGGACTGTGACGCCACCCAGTACAGAGCAGCTGGGGCCCCACCCTGAAGCCAGGTCTGGGCCCGTGGGTCCTGGCCAGGCCCAGCCCGAACGGACAACATCGGCCCATCATCCTGTGGAACCACCACCCACAGAGGAGACCGTAGGAATCAGGTGCACTGTGGACTGCGTGGCAGTCGACGGCGCGGGGCCTTGGCGGCCTATCCCCGGACACAGCTTCTGGCTGGGGGGGGGCCTGAGCGGGAGGTCCAGAGGTACCAGCTGGATATAGTCAGGCTCACCTCCACACACGGCTTGGGCCTTGGAACCCAGCTCCTCGAGAGGGGCTGGACTCTTGACTTCTCTGGAGTTGCAGATGGATGAATGGATGAAGATAAAAATAGGATCAGACTGTCAGCTTGAATTATGGCTTCATTGTATAAAATGAACAACTCCACATACAAAGAGGGTGTAACTTTATAATATTAACTGTAATACGAGAAGTTTCTCTTTAGCTGATACATACACAGGGAGCAGCATCCACCCCCTGCCGACAAGCTAGCTCCACCTCTTAGTATACAGTGTCTGTTTATTGTCATGTATCCACACAGATTATGTTTGCTTTGTGATTTCTAAATATTTAATTGCACACAGTTATTCAAATGAAGAGTCAAACATCTACTCTTGCTCACGTTGTGTATAACAGCGTTGATGATCTGCTGTGGCTCTCGGTTGTTATCCGTAGATAATTGAGACGTCATGGAGACATGGAGCCCAGAAAGAGTTTAGCACATCACCAAGTCACAGCCCTGCAGAAAACATCACTTTGTGCAAGAGTAAAATGTCAATATTACCATAGATAGCTAATTAGACACTTTGTCTCCAGTTTTAAAAAACCCAGTGTTGTCACATAATGAAGGGTTTGCTTGGAAAACGTCTTCCCAAGGCATGATATTAAATGCAAATATCGACAAAGCGTTCCCTTTTTTTGTGTAAGAACGAGGAAAGCATGTGGCGGTGATATCAGCTTGAATTAATTTTGAAAGGATGCGAGCGGCTTCATTTGTAGTCATCTCTTCACCAAGGCTACACGGACAAGTGCATTTCATCTAATTAGCAATGGCTGCTGCAGAACATGTGTCGCTGGGTAAGTGAATAGACAGGAACATAATGTGTACGCCGCATTGGATAACTTTAACATACTGTCAGCACAGCGAGGTGACTTGCAGATCACATTATGCTTAGGATTCATTTTAGCTGATGTTAATCTGATGTGGGGATTATAGTAAAACAAAATAAAGGCATCCACTTCCTGACAGTGTCCTTCACCCCTGACCTATAAGACTTCTTACTGAAGTGTTTTCCATCCAGGAAAAGCTTACTCGGCTTGAACTCAGCACGCTTAAGATCATGTGCACTTAGGTTTTAATGGTTTAATTTGGGGCTTTTTAGGGGAATATTCAATGGTTGGAATGTGGTTTCCCCCCCAAAATTCAATAAAAATAACGGATTTAAAGTTTATTCTCGCACATACGTTGCTCTATCTTAAGATCTATCTTCATACAGATTAATAGCAATGATCTATGTTCCTCATTATTCAAATGAGGATGGCCTTCTCTATTTGCTCACATAAAAAATGACATGCTGTCGAATGCCCAGAAACAATCCTTTACTTAATTTACTTTCCCTTTGCAGTAATGCGTCACGATGCATGCAGCAGGAGAAGCCCTAAAAGATAAACGTCCTGTAACAGAAAACAATTAACACACTGACCCATAACACTGACAGCCTTCCCAGCTTGGCACCGGCGCGCCCTGTCGGCTGTCAAATCCTTTAGCTTTCTGTTAGGATGTGTAGGAATGCGTCTCTGCTTATTGAATTGTTGAGGGGGGACCCTTGCCTGGGGGTTAATACAACAATTTACTCTGGACTGCCTGTGGATGTGTTGCCGTGATTTGTTTGGTGAACATTGTCAGCCTGCAGGCTTGGCGCGCTCTCGTCTCCCTGTTAAGTGGGAAGATGTAGTGAGTTCCAGAGGAGCTCTATCATTTGCCTCAAACAGTAACTGTGTTTAATAAGTCAAAGGAAATGAAAGATGGCTCAGTGCATTGACAATTTGTCGCAACACATAACCTATATTCTGTTTTTATTTCAGAGCGCTTTGGTACAACCTGGCTGATGGACACACTTCATTTCTGTAGCTTCATAACGATCAAATGTCAAGTGCACTTAGACTTAAATATGAATAAAAACCTGCAATGCCCTCATGCTTCAGTTTCTAAAAAAACATTTTCCTCATTGAATATGTGAATACATTCCATATTTTGATTTATATGTTATTCTCTTATACAATTTAAAACTACATTCTCAATACATACAACTCTGATTTGCCCATGTTAAAAAAAAAAAAAAAAAAGACTTTCACTGACCATAAAATAAAATTCCAAATGTTGGTAAATACACTGCAGTAAATGAAAAACAGAATGTTTTGCAAGAGAGGGAGAATCTTGGCAGGCTGAGGCTGTTATCTTGTGGGAATACAGGGTGCAGTTTGATTTCCAGTGTGCTGTTGATACCATCACATCCATTCATGACAGACTTTTGTTCCGTCGCAACCTCCATCTCTGCACCTCTGCCATTTTTCTATGCCTGAAGTGTCAATGAAACCATGATGGCATGGAGTATAATGAGGTTTATATTTAGCTGCACTGTGTACTGCCTTGCCTAAAGTTTGAGCGTGACCTACAATCTGTCAAAACAAAGAAAGCCCAATTTTTCAAATACACCAAATCAATACAAAATATTCTCTGCTCTAGGTTTTTTTTTTTAATGTATTTTTTATTTTTTTTATTCTGTTGGCCGTGTCAGGCAGATCATCAACATTCAGCAGTTTTTGGCCTGCCTGTCCTCCTGCACTGCCAATAATGACCAGTAACAGAGCCAGGGGACCTCCATTGTGGATTGTGTTTAACTGACGTTTTCTCGGTGGCTTGAATTTAAAAGAGATCAGGTCAATGCAGCATCCTTCATTTTGGGAATTCAAAACGATGCTTAGATAAATATTGGCAACGTCTGCTGGAGTTGTATCAAGTACCCTTATTCTCAGTGATGGAATCAGAAAAAGATCATATTGGAGCAAAACAATGTGCTATGCGGATCTTGGTGCGCCATGAAGCAGCTTTTTTTTTTGTGCCAAATACAGGTGAAATCATCTTTCAGGTGGGTAGCTTCCTCCTCAATTTAAGCTTCTCCTTTCATCTGGATAACCACTGTTTCACTGTTGTACCCTTGAACAGAAGCTGAAAAAGGACGGAGAAAAGGAATGTCTACTGGCAGGTATGATTGTCCTCCAACACAATGTTATCATCCGGACACAGTTTTGTCGAACATTTTGAGAAAAATCATTTTGCTCGATCTTTGACTGTCTGCTGGGTTGTGAGGCAGCTGTTGGGAGACTCACCACCTGGTGAGCAGCTTTGAAGTACACTTTGAGGATTAAATTATTCATTCAGGATGGCGACATGTATCCAGCTTGCCTGAGACTGTGGAGAAGATTTTTTTTGCCTCCTGCAGCTCAGCCTTACTGGACAGTATTTCAGCAGTTCCATTCCACTTTATGAAAAAAAAAAAAAAAGGTCCAAAGTCTTTCTCGACAAGACTAGGTAAAAAAAATAGAACAGAAAAATCTCCCGCAGTCAAAACTGAGATTATGGGCTTGATAAAGTTATGCTGTACATGACATGTTTAACTGTGCCCTTATTAACATGTCTGCAGGGATGTTCCAGATTGAAAAATGATTGTGACCATCACGAGGCTTTGACTTGAAATTAAATTCTTCTCAAATGAAAATTAGGGCTGGATATCCGGCGCATACCATTTTTAACTGTTATTTTGACATTTAGTTCGTTTATAGCACTTTGAAGATAAATCGTCTGTGTTCGCAAAGGTATGAGGCTGAAAAAAAGTAGAAAAAGCAATTTAGACTGTTTTAATAATGTGGCTGATTGACAGGAAATTAAAATGGGCCTGGACAATGACAAGAAGAACCTCCACACACACACCTACACACACACACAGTCAAAAAAATAAACAAATAAACAACAAAAACTGTGCCATCCATGAGAGTTTGCTCCTTTGTTAGAAATATTGTGTATGTAGGTTTCTGATAACTGTCATTAAAACATTTAACTCTACAGTTCATGTGTATTAATGTTAGATTAACAATTAACAAGTCATTTTTATATTGCATTTTAGGTGGTTAAATGTGTTGTGTTTTATCTCGGAGAGAAAGCAAGACCAGAGGCCTGTTTCAGTAAGCAGGTTAAATGCAAACACTATATTTCTAGAGGGTTAAAGTACCTGTTTATTGTCTCCTGTTGCCAAGGTGAATCGTAGTAACAGGGCTCCATTTATGTTGGCTTTTCATAATCACTGTGCACTTACAGAACACCGAGTGAATTTAGTTGTTAGTTTTAGGTTGAGGGTTAAGGTGTAAGAAATGACGAACAGAAATAAGATGTGATCGTTTCTCAGTGGAGCAGCTCTCCAGCACATACAACAAGGAAGTAGAGAGAGATCTGTTTCAGTGCAAAGACACACACATACACACACGCACACATAAACACACACACACACACACACACGCATACACACACACATTTTATTATTTCATGTATACACTTACTGAAGAAAATAGGTAATGTGTATGGATGTCATGCGGAAAAGCCAGATTTGTGGCTCGCCTGAAACATTGCATTCTGTAGCCTTCAGATTTATATGTTTGTTATTCTCCATCTCTCACATTTTCATTAATGCTGAAACGCCCATTATTAACTCAAAATGAAAAAGTATGACCCGTGTCTTATCTAATTCAGACACTTGTGCTTTTAGCTAAGCCCTCCAAACAACAGGCAGCTGCTGCTTTGGCTGGTTCAGGATATTTGGTCTTAGCTCCAATGTCATTGGCCAATGATGACCATCACTGACACATGGACGTAGGCCAGACAGGCAGGAGGATGGCGTTGGACTTAAGCCAATTGAAGCGCTCCGCTCATTTCATGTAAATAGCTCTCAAGCCCAGCCTGCTTGAACATTTGTTTTCTGTAGTCTTTTGTGGTAAGACTTTTTAAAGTGAGCAATTTATGTATTCTTACTTTGCTTTTTATGACACCATTATAATTAAATGTATTTCCATCAGTTGCAAAAACTCATTTGCGTGGGTCTTTGCTCATGTACAGTATAGACCTTTTGGCCTTCCATATATGCACACACGCATACGCTTGCACACACTCACACACACAACCCTTATTTGATATAGTCATAAAACACAATCTTAACTGTCAGCAAATTTGCTGCAGGTTTGGCACAGTATGATTTAGAGCCATTTTTACTCTGAAATGTTAAACGTTAGCCACTACCTAGGAGAATGCAATGAGCAACGTGAGATACTGTACGATTTTATCTCCACTGACACAGTCAGGGGATCAAATTATAGAAAGGCCCTGAAGTCTTGCATGCCTCGGAAAAGTGTGAACCCTGTGGTTATGTAATAATTGTCTTGGCAGAATTAATTCACCCCAAATATTACTACACTGAGATCAAGCTGTTGGAGGAAATGGGCTAGTTTAACATCTTCCCCTTGTTATTCACACTGTTTTTATTTATTTTTTGTACACAGCTTTAATTCCTGCGTTCCTTCTTCTTGGAAAAAATTCGAGCTTTAGGGTTAAGTTTTTCAGGGCTTGGTCAAGAACGTCAAAATTCAGTTTGATTTCAGTTTGGAACATGAGTCGATAAGACAAATAAATAGGCTTCAATATTGATTCGATAATATGCACAGATGGCATACCCAGATAATCATTACGGTACCTTCTGATATTTGTGAAACAATGATGTGTGCAATATTTGCAGTATAAAAATAAAACTCAATTTCAAGATTTTTTCAATGGATGTTGAATTGGGGAAAAACAAATGGCAATACATAAAGTAATTCATATTTATACTCTTTTATGTTATTTAGATGTTTTCCTGAAACAAAGACAAGAATGTTTGATTTATATTCAAAGTGGGAGGAAAATGGTGTTAACTTCTTCTTTTATGTGGCTTGTCACAGTAATGATCCTACCGGGCAGACAGATGTGGGATGCAGATGTACGTAGGTCTAAAGCAGGCCTACAGTGTAACTCAATGTCTCACAACATTTCTGCTTTTAAAATTGACAAATATCCCTCATCTATCCTCAGCCATCACATCCACAGTGCCCCAGATCTTTCCTAGATGCTATACTCTCTCAGGTATACATAGCTGCAGGGTACTTCCATGTGGCCGAATTTAATTATGTGCCATATTTAGACATACTTTAAACTGATTCAAGGGACAAAAAGAGAAAACTGAGTCCTGATATTCCAAAATTAATACAAGGTGCCTTCAGAGGACCATATAATCTGATTGAGTAAGTGCCTATGTGGCCTATTCAGCCCTAGACAGGTCTGAAATTTAAAATAAGACAGTCATTGTTTGCTGCCAACTTTTTTTTTGATAATTGCAGTAAGTAAGGGGACTTTAGCAGCAGGGCGGGTACTCTTGGATTCAGACACTCTTGGGAATGTCCAATGGCTTTGTCCAAGATTGCGGCGTAAGGCGCCATATGTTTCATGATTCCTGCAAAGCTTCCAGGAAAAGGGGAATAATTCAACAAGTCACATCTGCTCACAGACCCATCCAGAAGGATTTATCACTAAATCAAGTGGTTTCTAAACTGTTTGAATTACAACCACGAAGGCTGTACTTTTCACCATAATCTTCTTACGTGTTGCCATCTGCACCACAGAGGACTTCATATTAGTCCAAAGGGGAGGTGGCCAGAATGACCTGTGATCATTAAAAATGACCATCAGTATTAATCCCATTCATACACATCCACATGCCACCAACAACACAGCGATAGCAATTTGCTGTTAAGTTTCTTGCCCAAGGACACGTTAGACATGTGGCTGCTGGAAATGGGGTTTGAACCCCCGACCTTATGTAGAGAGATGACTGAGTCCACCAACTGAGCCACACCAATACTATACAGCTGCAAACGCAATGTGCCAACAAAAGTGTAAGGACATCAAAACTTTGTTGCAAAGTCACAATGTGAAAACTGCTATTACTTCGAAGGGCACATGAATAAATCTGTAGCTATTGGATTCATACTGATTGACTGACTTTTTTTTAAAATTTGTTAAATGTAATTGTCTTTGCTTTGAGAATGAATGGGGAGCAACATACTGCCTATAGACAAATACAGTGTCAGCTTCCTCATGTGGCATGAAAAATCCCAATCAACAAATGAAAACAAACAATTGACACATAGCATAATAAATGTGATCAATCATTGTAGATTATTAAAACATTTGTCAACAGGGGAAATCTGTAAAAAGAAAAAATTAAAAAATCCCTCTACGCCCCAAGAACCAAGAACCAACCTAACCTTATTGGAGATTAAAGGAGACCAGACAAAAGAGACATGTAAAAGACAGAATGTTGCTTCAGTCACTGATATTTGTGAACCTTGAATAAACACAATCCGAGAGAAGGAGGGTGTTCCTAGAAAGGCATACAGTGTAAAGTGTAAACACTCAAAGGAAGGCATGTGCAATAAACAGCTTCACAGAAACACAGAGCACTGCACGCATAGCAATAACATCCAGAGCACTGCACACAACCAAAGTGTATATTACAGAAACTTCATTTGAGAATGAGAAGAGCGATGCACACAGCAACAGTACATATTGTGATGCAGTAATAAGAATGAAAAAAGGCGCATGTGCCAACATGCATGTTCCAATGCAGCCATCAGAATATGAAAAGAGTACATCGACAGTGCACATTACATTAACTTTATCAGAATATCAAACACTGCACATAAATACAATTCATTTGCAACCACATGAACACAACTCTGCACACAGCCAGAAAAAAAGATACATTATAAATGTGTCCTACCTTTATGCAGTTAATCAGCTTTTCCTTATTCCTCCAAACTTGACAATCATGTCAGTGCAATAATCCCTTTCTCCATCTTCATCAGCAGGAGGGCCTCCGATCTGCCACATTTACTCAGGAGGTGATAAAGTGGGGAGACCACATTCCAGGAGAGGATCTATACAAGTTTGTAGGCTATTGTGTGATGATGCACAAAGTCAGCTGCAGCAGACAAAAACATCTACATGGACAGTTCTTGGATTTTGCACATCCTTTGCCAAACAGTCTCAATTTATTCTTGATCCATCTTCACCTGTACCAGATAGATGAGGTCCAACCAGGTATATTTGATCCATTTAGGCCTACATCGTGATCGATTCTGTATTTGCTTTCAAAAGCCCACATGACTTATTTGTCAGCTGATGTGGAGTGTGGATGAAGACGTTAAACGTCAGTTCTCTGCCACAATTGCATTGTCGTCATCATCTCCATCTTGGTCTGTCTGCAATGTCTTTGATGTTGCCGAAACTAACGCGTGCTGCTGTTTGGGTTTTGGGAGACTTCTACATACTGTAAGACTGACTCGGTGGTAAGCAGTTTTCCAAAATAATTTTTTGGATATTTTCCCACATCTTTCGTTTAAAAAAATAAAAATAAAATAGCCTATTGTTAATTTAAGCAGCGACGTTGCAATTAACACCCCCGACGTCAACAACCAGTCAACCTGTCGTCGTTTTAAGCAGCGACAGAATCATCGCCATTAACAAGATTGGATTTATTTTTTATTTTTTATTTTTGAATTGACAAGCTGCAATAACTCAGTTCTTGTTAAAGGAGCTATTTCGTGAGAGCATAACACGCACACTTTGTGAATGAATTCAGATGCTGGACTTTATTTTTAACGGATAACATGATTGAAAAATATTTTCATTGAACTTTGAAGAGCCATGCTTCACAAACACTCAAGGCCCAGATAGACAGCTGGCTCTCAGAGACGTATTTACCTGCAAGTGCTATAATGACTGGAACCATGCTTGATGTCTGCAGCTGTTTTACTGGTGAGTAAATATTCTTAATTTTCAGACCACTGGCAATGTTGTGCTTCTGTTGTGCTGGAGAGATTAATTTTGCACATCAAACACAGTCTGCATCTGTCTGCTTTCCCTCATTTTTGTCATGATTGTCTTTGTCCATGGTGTTGAATATTTGATTTATTAAGCCATGCTTTGGAGTGGGGCTTGTTTTGAGCTTTCTGTGATGGTTGTTAGTTGACTTCATTGTGCAGTCAATTAAGTTGGTTCTGGTTTCGTCTCAGTATCCTTGCTGCCTCCAGCCTTGAAGACTATCTGTAAACCCTGCTGCTTCTGTGGTTATTCAATGTCATAGCCAGAATGAGTCACTGGCAAAGTTTTGTTTCTCTGGTGGTAGCAGCTTTGAATACAAAGCCGCCCCAACATAGGAGCAATGATAAAACACGATCTGAGTTGTTGCAGAGAAAACTGGGGAGAAAGTGTGATTG
The DNA here is from genome assembly GCF_947650265.1 of Symphodus melops. Classification (NCBI taxonomy): domain Eukaryota; kingdom Metazoa; phylum Chordata; class Actinopteri; order Labriformes; family Labridae; genus Symphodus; species Symphodus melops. The sequence goes on from NC_136698.1 coordinate 12,119,268, forward strand.
TATTTTGTCTTTGGTGTTTTAATTGACTAAACTTTTGGTGTTTTTAACAATGTGCTGTCACCCAACTTTAGCAGGACTTGGTTTTGTTGTTGCAAGATTCCTAAGTTTTCCATGAATTATTTTCTTTATTTCCCTGAATGAGTCAATTAATTCCATTAAAGCAGCACAGAGTCTGGCGAGACTTTCATTTCGACAGACATGCTGCCGAGTTAAAAATCCTTATTTACTCCATTTTCTGTGCTGTTATCCCCAGGCTGCTCTTATTCTAGTTCACAGTCTCTAAGCTGGTGCAGATTAGTTGAGTTATTCATTACAGAGGGTGTCTGTTGTCGATTGCGGAGCTTATCCAGTGTGATTAATGCAGGGTTTGTGTAACTACCAAAGCAAACAAAGACTGGTCTTTTAAAGGGTCTTCTCCACCAAGGGATAAATTGAAAAGATATTCTTACAATATGTCACATGCTGTGTGTTTTTCTGTTAATGTTTTGTCAGCGAACAGATGAAGTCAGTGAGGTCCTTTTTTTTTTTTTTTTTTTTTTTCCCCTCAACACAAACTTCTGTTACTGCGGCTGCACTTTCCCAAGAAAAACTTCACATTATATATTGGTTAAACACTAAAAAGTGGTGTTAAAATATGTGAAATTGGTTGGCCTTAGCAACATTATCAGGTATGCACAGGAAATGTATAATCGATAGCCAAAACATGAATTTTACATGGTCTGTGTCAAGCAATGCTAAAATAAAAAGCGTCCTACTGTGTGGGTTTGTGCCATGTTTTTTTTTCTTTTTTTTTTCTTTTTTTTTTCTGTCATTCCTGATTTGATTCATGTGTTGTTGATACCATATGTTATACCGGAGATGTTTGCTGATTCGCTGGTATGTTTAAATTTGAAGTCAAACCGGGATTTACCACTGTTAAATTCCGATTTTCTGTGACATGAATTTGTCACATGTAACTCTCTTCTCCATTGTGTGTGTGTGTGTGTGTGTGTGTGTGTGTGCTCTCGACTACATCATGGCCGCTCTCTCTGCAGAGTGCACGCTCATGAATACGCACATATCTATGCATGTGAAGCCTCTGCACTGTTGCAACTCAGGTTTGGTATTGGACATGGCCAATTCCCTGAGGCAAAGATCTACTCTCCACCCCAGCACTGAGGTGCAGCGTCTGCTCTCGTGGTGAGCGAGGGGAAGAAAGCCCATTCAGGAGGTCAGCTCGGAGCTGTTGACATTGCTCCCTGGTTGCCTCTAGTCCTGGGCAGAGCCTCATTATCACAGGGTCTGCTTGGAAGAGAGTGGGCTTCGTTAGGAAGCAGCTGTCAGTGCTGAGGGGGCGAAGGCAAAAGGAAAAAGCAGAGAAAGGAGAGCCTCCTCTGCAGTCCATTTGCAGCGGCACTCAAGGGCCGGTTGGCTGCAGTTAAATAGTGCAATGACGAGTGTGAGTGTGATCTGTGTGTGCAGGTGAGTGCATGCAAATGTCATGATAATCATACAAGTAAAGCTGTGTTTTCACTTGTGATGAATCCCGTTTTATATTCTGTCATGGACCTGACATAGGCTTAAAGAGATTTTTGAAATCTTAATTTATTTATTTATTTTTAAGGACACGTGAATGTATAATGTATAATTCACTCTGCTCATATTTAAAGATGAAGCTCCTGACATACTCTAGGTAATGCATCATAAGATTTTCATTCGCAAAACAATTCTTGTGTAAACCGATTCCCACATTTCCCAATCTGGTACAAGGGATTGTTTTTACAATCTACTCTAGCCTGCAGTACGTTTTATTATTTGAGCGTCTCACTTTTTATGCAACCTTAAAGGTAAAAGCTTCGGAAATTCTGATTTAAAGTAACACAGCTCTTCTGTTTAACGTCGATGACTGTAATGGAGGTACACAGAGGAAAAACCTAAAACAAAGATAACATCCATGCTTCACTTGCAAAATACTTGCATAACTACAATGTGTGGGCTTTAGACGGCTAACTTGCCATCTGAAAAAAAAGAAGTTTCATTCAATCTAAAGCCTCTCTGACGATGCTGTAGAGGCGTAAGTCTTTCACAAAAGATGAATGAACTCTGTATTTTTATTGCCCGTTCTGAATTGGCTGGAAGATCCTAAAGTAATGCGTTGGTCAGCAGGTTGGCTGTTGTTCCACTTATTTCAACTCCAGGTGGCATATGATGTGAGCTCGGGCTATGCTTCACTTTCATTTTGCAGATGCTGCGTACTGAATGTGGTTGGTCAAGCTTGGTCTTACCTGGGGATGATAGAATAGAATCCACAGTGCACCCAAACACTAAATGTTTTCCTCTTCAATAGACGGTGTTTGTCGGACACAGGCGTTCATTTCTGACTTCCATCCAATCTCAAAATACTACATATGCTGCAGTGTGATTTATGTCACCACTTACATTTGTGGCAAATGACTTTGCATGTAACTTTCTTGTATCATGTATCGTATTTCAAAGCATTCTTCATTGAGAACATTTATTCCAAGCTGCTAAAGCATGCATGTACAAGGAACATTTTCAAATGAAACATCTGGTGCAAGGGCCAAGGATGCAGAAGAAATTGAAATGCAGAAAGCCATTTATCATGCATTATGAGAAACAAGATGAATAGATGTATGGTGGAGGTCTGCAGTGTGTGTCAGGTTTCATGTTTATCACACTCGATCAGTGACCGGAGCTAATGGGATGCTACATGCTGCTTGGGACTCTAGCTGGAAAAAAAGCAAAAAAAAAAAAAAAAGCAGTTATGGTGCATATTAGAATCTGGGGAATTCCAAAAATCTAGCATCTGGTGAAAAACAGAGCAACCCTCTGTGGCCCAGCGGTCATTAACGTCTGGGATTTACTGAGATATGATACCCTGTTGAGAAAAAGTTTCCACGCTGATGATAACCGTTCTTTCAACTTTCCCAATTTTCTGCCCAGCAGAAGCAACACGCGTTCAGGCCTACAAGCTGCCGATGTCTTTCTATTAAGGATTGTAATGGATATTAAATGATGACAAACAGAAGTAGTCAAATATGTGGGCTGCAGTTGAGCGGATTATGGAACAGATTATCGAAAAGCAGAAGGATTGATATGGTGATGCTTGGGGAAAGTTTAGGCATGACATATTCAAGTTTGAACCGTTAAAGTGATTATGATGCAGAATATTTATTATTAAAGATTCTGTTAGCATTTGGTGCTAGAAAATTGGACATGCATTTGCTTCCCTGCTTCTTTCAGCTGTCTAATGATTCTTGTCCATGATACAAAACTTTCAGGGGAAAAAAAAAAACAGCTTTCTCTTAGTTTGAGAGTATTCTTCCCCACAGAGCTGGAAGTACCCAGAAACATTTTTCTTTGCACAAGTGGTCCCACTGGGAATCAGACCCCTCTGTCGAGTACTGTCTGCCTGCCGGTTTATGCAAAACCACATGCCATTACCAATTGTACAGTTGAGTTATGATTGACAACTGGACTGAGACCTATTCTGCCAAAAGGAAGAATCGTACGCCGTCTCCTCGTACTTCACAGATACAGTTAAAGAGATCTAAAATCACTACCATTAAAGATTTAAATAGAAAGCTGAGCTCGTTTTCATTCAAAGGTTTGTGTTGGTTATTTTTTACCCCGACGAACGTCCAATTTTTAAATAAACAGATATAAGGCCTGAATTAGTGTTGGCAACTCGGCGACTTGCTCGGTAAATATTCTGAGAAAAAGATTATTCTGTCAAAAGCTACTCGCGACAAATCCAGTGACTTTTTTATTTTGAGTAGTGATGGCCTATTTTAATGGCAAAAAAAGGCCTAAAAACCAAGAATCGACAAAAGAAAGTTTATTTGTAGTCCTAAACACTTACTTTTTGTCTCCCCCACATCTATCGCTGGGGTCAATTCGTCGCATGAATAATCTGCTTTGACGTGTCATCCCAAATGACTAGATTGTCCCACGCTCCAGGACCTAGAAAGGTAGTCGCCAAAGACGCCATAGTTTAAAACAGAAGAATTCACACAAAAACAATGGCGGCAGCCTAGCAAAAAAAAATCATGCACACAGTCTTCAAAAGTGAAGTGGTTGTAGGTCGTTTTTTTTCTACTTTATTTTTTTTTTAAGGTTTATTTTAGGCGTTTTATAGCCTTTATTGTAGAGGGAGGAGAGTGGATAGGGTCTGAAAGTGGGGAGAGACATGCGGGAAGGATGCCACAGGCCGCGCGAGGACTGTGGCCTCGGTACATGGGGACACGCGCAGTGCCACTGCACCACCTTTTTTACTCTTAACCCTTCTATGAATGAATTCCCTTCAGCAGTGAACAAATATTTGACGAGAAAACCCCTGGGAGCTCTGTGTCAGAATGGCAACAAAACATATCGTACAAATAATTACATCGAAAAAATAATCGCTTGTTTAATCGTTTGAAAATCAATCGCTTTGGGACAGCTCTACCCATGACGGAAGAACACGACAGACGACATGTTTGTACATTAAATGATTCACGCATCATGTGCCGACTGAACCATGCGAGGTGATCCAAGCAGTGCATTCGACAGAATCCAAAGCAGCTGTTGGATCAGACGCAGGACGATCGTGACTTTAAAGCGCTGCAGGAAACACTGAGATACACATCGATAATTAGAACCTACACGACACACACAAATTGCTTTTTGATTTGACTGATTTTGGGCTGCTTCTCATTTCACCTGTATTTTTTCCTATGGTGGAATTGTCTCCATTGATGTAAAGTAAAACAGGTATTCAATTATTTTGGCAGCACAAAATCGGATCACCAGGCCAAAAATTGTCCGATTGTCCTGTCACATGCCGATGTGCACCTTTACTGATGGCCAAACTGTAGCTCAGCGTTTAACGACTATTTCTCTCATGTTGCATTTCTCAGGTGTTTGACTACTCCTCTCCCTCCCAGTGACAGCAGTACATAATGTACAGTCATGTGATGGAGGCAAGGATCATGATGATTTGCCATATTCATGGCACAACAGGAAGGCCGGGGTGGATGAATGACAGTCTGAAGGAAGCCTATAGCACTAAGCAGAGAAAGCTCTCTGTCCAACTCCATGTTCACTCTTCCAACTGTTGCTGTGTGTGTAACCTGCGTCATGTCAGACTCACGCTAAACATGTTACTTGCAGTCAGAGGACCTGCATTCGTCGAGTGGCGGATGCTAATTTTGCACCGTGGTCATAGCTCAAAAGGTCTGTAGATTACGGTTCACTCCGGGCTCCACCGGGCGATCATAAACACAGTTCTGACTTTATCTTCCAACTAAAGTAATCCCTCAGGAAAGAACAAACAAACCTGCCACTGGAAACGTTCACAGTTGTTGTAAGTCTGAAAGACCTGTCCCTCCATCACGGAACAACTGCTGCTCAATCGATGGGGCTCTTTAATAGCAATTTCCAGGCACCCCCGATGCAATTGATTTCAGTCAACAAACATTTCACTTTGATCATTATGATCCAAGGCTTGCAGCACACTTCCTGGGGCTTCCCCTCATGAGAGGCTTACAATTGGTCTTGAAATGGCAATGTAGCGATGGCTGCCATATCTTCTGTGTCCATCCACAGCGGAGGGAGAGAAATCGGATTGTGTTAAAGGAAATGAAGTACGCAAACAACTCGAGTGTTCAGGGGCCACTTTTCCTTATGTTAAGCATTTCTCTGCAAACGTAAACACCTTTTTCTTCTGTGTGTTTTCTTGTTGCCAGCTTGACACATTTGTTTTCTCTCTTCTCCTTTCTATAAATGGTTCATTAGTTTCCTATGCGCCCCTCGGTTAGCTTTATCGTTCTGCAAACCGACGTCATATGATGAGACAAAGAACACAGAAGGAGCTCTGGAGACTAATTAGAAGTCGTCAAACTTGAAAATCTGTTTAAAGTCTTGTTGTTGCCAACACACAGAGGCAGTGACCCGGGGTCTCATTTAATGTTTCTAAGTATCTATTAATGTTCCTTTGGTTATGTTTGGAGCTAGGGGAGGCTCAGGAGCAGGAACTGATGGATGAGAAACATTAGACGCCCGGCAGGCAGTGAACTCTTAATATAATGCAGTCATATGGCTATGTCTTTCTGTGTTTTTGTTTCAATCATTTATTGATCTCATTCCACCAGGTTTCTCTGAAAAATCAATTGGTGGCTGTTTTCCCAGTGATAAGCATGTCTTATTAATGAAACATCTTTTTTTTGGGGGGGGGGGGGCCACCAGCACTCCTGTTTTGTCTTCTGGTAATAGACATTTTTTATATATATATATATATATATATATATATATATATATATATATATATATATATATATATATATATATATATTCTGGGGAAAAAAAGAGGCTGAGATTATGTTTTGTACGTCATGCAGTTTTCACGCTGAGAGGAAAAAGTTTGTTTCTTAAGGGGGCAAGACGAGATTTCCCATTGCAAAGCGTTGAGAAGAATAATACAGGATCTGTAGAAAGGTGACGTGCACAAAGTGACCTTTAAATCTCCCTCTTTGAACGAGTGGGGGGACGTGCCTTTTAGCCGCACTGAAGTGCACACGGAGCGATGCGTCCGGTATCATCCTCCAGAGGACACACTGCAGCTGGCAGTGATAATAGGGTAAAATACATATCAGTGACAGAGCCATGTCACTAAAACGACTGGGATTTAAAGGGTTGTGATTCAACTGGAAGATGAAGGGCTTGAATTACATTTTTCTGAGCAGATTTAGATTTATATTCAACATAATTCACCTAATAATTAAAGCTTTTTTTGTATTGTTAAGTTCTTAATTTCACATACCCAAAGTAATTGGGTTAATTTTAAGCACTCAACATAACTTCAATGCTAATATGTTCATGGCAATTTTAAAGGAGCCACAACCGCCTTGGAAAAATGGACGTATTATGAAAAGAGTCACCACTGTCAGCCCTCTGAAAGAAAGAAGTGCAGCAAAAAAAATAAATAAAAAAAATAACTCAGTGTTGCAGCTAATTAAATCCCAGACGTACACCAGCCCTGTCATTAATTTAACACTGTTTTTCTGTCATTGTCAATGGCACGCGATATGAGACGCAACACAACGGAATGAAAAGCAAAGGACTACTCTAAGCCTTGATATATGACTGAAATATGTCCTATCAGGGAAATGCATTTTGAATGAGATCACTCTAACTGCTTTTGACACAGCTCATTTCATCCTCATCTGTCAACACCAGCGTCAGATGATGGGATTTGTGCATGACTTTGTAGAAAGGACGAGCCAGCGAGTAGAGCTTTGAAGTCTGTGTGATGGACTCGGCGTCACCTGTTAGTTGTCAGGGTTGGACAGAGCTTTTGTTAGCGTCCTTTGTGCTCACTGCTTTGGCAGACCAATGCTTCTAAGAAGAAAATGTCCAGAAATGCTGCCTTTTTTTTTTCTTCTCCGACTTGGCTCTCCTTCTGTTAAGGTTTTCTATGCTGTAGTGCGAGCACCTTATTTTTTAGTGTTTTTTTTTTTTCCCTGTCTCACCAGAGTAAGTCTCATTGCTGTAATCATTATCACCTCCCACAGCAGCCATGAATATCAACATGACGCTGAATGTGTTCGAGGCTCGAAGACATTTCAGTTTTCTCTTTGTGGCATACAAAATCTGCTCGTGGATTACCCTCGCATGACCTTAGAGATTCAATCAATGAACCTGTTGGTTTAACATCACTAAACAAGGCTGTGTAATTCATGCCAGCAGTAAAACTTTATTATCAGCTATTAAGTGGTTCTAATAAAAAATTAAAAAAAAGCTAGAGCCAGCTATTTGCCTGCACATAGATCATACGCTCAACATCTGGCCTTCATTGGCCTAATTATTGCAAAGTAATGAGATGCTAATTCCAACACTCATACTGCATGCATGAGCTGCAAGATTCAAGTGAAACAGAACCTTATGACAAAACTGATAAATAAAACATCATACTGGTGGTAAACATTAAGCAACTAAGGAAAAAAAATAAAAATAAAATGGGAAGGAACACGGGGCATAGTGATTAACAGTGCCTTTGCATAATCACGCCTGTGCCTGAAGGATGGTTTCTTTTGCCCCACTGTTTACTGGTTTATGAGGAGAGTGATGGGCCATTTCATTACCTCAGAAGTAATTAATGCTCAAAATTAAGCAGCCGTTGATCAATTGTCGGGGCCAGTTGTTGCCAGAGATGTCATTATTTAACTTGTAAAGTTGCGCTGACGTACTGAAACTGAAGTAATGCTAAGAAGTAAGAAAGTCCGGCAACTTTAAAAGTAGAGTGGAACGAGTTATTTACTGTACATATCGGTCAACAGTGTTTCACACTTATGAACAATGTGAAATAGGTACTGTATGTCTGAGATCTGGGTCTTGGGAAATAAACCAGTGCGGGGTGATGATGTGAAAATAGCCTCTTCTTTCTCCCCCAGTAAGACCAGAGTCTCCCCAGTCTGTGTAAAGAAGAGATCTCTGGGGGCATTTCCTCACCGCAAGGGAAACGTGTAAACAAGAAAAGAACGGATCCTAATGCTAAAGTGTTGTTTAGTTTACTTCGCAAGGTGCTGTAAGCTACCATCTGTAACAGCATTAGTCCTCAAGATGTGTTAATAAAGTATACAAATACAGACGATGAGAACTCCTCACGTTAATCCCACAGAACGTCATCAGCAGTTCTTTAAACCCACTATACCGTGTGTTGTTGTCTCTCAGAGGAGGCCCCCAAGTTTATTTGTGCAAGTAAGAAAAGAAAATGGGATCATACGTCCACGCACCCCCTCCTAACACCGAGGACCAAGCTCCACGCCATGGGCGATGGGGCTTTCTCTGTTGCTGCCCCAAAACTGTGGAAGGCACCTGAAGGCCCCACAGACTAAAGCTGCTTTTAAAAAAAAAAGCCTTAAGACTCCTCTTTTTTTAGAGAAGCCTTCTCTTAACTTTGTTTTTTTTTTTAGATGTTTTGTGTTTTTAACTACTCTTTTATCCTTTTAAACTCTGTAGCACTTTGAGATTTTAAAAATGTAAAGTGCTTTACAAATAAAATGTATTATTGTATTATAAGAAAGTCCGTACGACCGTTTTTCTCTCGGGTAGAAAAGATGATGTACTTGAACATTTCTCTGTTTGGCCTTCGACAAAACAAAGGATAAACATTCACCTTATTTATATGTAGATGATCCAGTACAGTTACATAGCTCAAACTTTGGTTATTGTGCGACAGTATCAGGGGTATAAGCAAAGAAAATGTAAAACCTTGTAGGTTCATTGTGAGATCATCACAGCTGTTGAAGTCACTGTGATCACAGCTTTTACTCTTTTTTTACCTTTCTCTGTCCCTCCTGCACTCTCCTCCTCCTCCTTCACCTTCCTCTCTATTTCTATCACACACAGATTTCAAATCTAAAAAACAACAATAGCCCTTGACACTCAGACACACCCTCACACAGACAGACACACACACACCCTCACACAGACAGACACACACACACCCTCACACAGACAGACACACACACACCCTCACACAGACAGACACACGCACACCCTCACACAGACAGACACACACACACCCTCACACAGACAGACACACACACACCCTCACACAGACAGACACACACACACCTCTGTTCAGGCACATACACTGTCAATGTCACAAAAACATGACATGACCAAAAAAAGACCAAAAACTAAGACCACAGGCCAGTCATTGTCTACAATGAATATTGTGTGTACTGTCTCACACACAGTCGGTTCAATCAATTCCACAAACAAAAAAATATACATTTTATAATAGCGTTCCACGTAAACAATGTTTTAAATTTAAAGCGATTCTGTATATGGTATTTTATTTTGAAATTGACCGGATGTTTTGTGCGTTTCCTTGTCTGACTTCCTGTCCGGGTTACCATATTCTGTCAAGCTTGACGCCTGCCTGCTGCACGCTGTCAAAAGTAGACATATAGCATATTCGAAGCGGAGACGAATGCAGTGCCCACTGTGTGAACACAGTGATTGGCCAGAGTGGCGGCTAAACACATCTATAGTGTAGCGTGGAGCACTGAAGGACCGTGGCGCGCTCGGAGTACGTGTGAATTACTGACATCCACGGGCAAGGTTAAACACAAACACAAAAAAAAGAACACACAATTTTGATATGAACTGAGGAGCCCAATGAGAGCGGGCAAAGAGCCAGAGCCACAGGTTGGCCACCCAAACTTTAAGTTCTTTTTTTTTCCTATCTCTACTGCGTCTTCTACGTACACTTCTGCACTTTGCGCTGACTAATCAGCATGAAAACAGGATGTTTCTGAACAGTCTCGAGCTCCCTGTGGATGATTGAGCTTTATTTGCCAAGATTTCGATATGTGAGGCTCAACGCTGCCACCAAGATTATCCAAACTTTGGAAAACCAGACAATAACCATCTACACGCAGTGAAACTGGAGACATGACAAAAATGTGATTTTGTTGGGCTTTTTTGTCTTTGTGTGAAAATGGGGTTTATGTTTGCAAAATGTGAAATTACTTTAGACAAGGCAATACTTAATAAGAGCAGCAGCAAAGCACTGAAAAAAGAAGAAGTAGTCTTTGACTCATGAATTATTTCCCTGGGTTACTGAAGTCTTTGGCACTTGATCTCCTACTCTGTGGAGAGAGGGGATTTGAATTGATGTGACTAATGTAAAACAAGGCCAACTGTCAGATAAGCCAGTCACTGCTTGTGCACTTTTGCACCCTCCATTTCCAAGGCATAATGATGCATAGCCATCACACTTAAGCCCAGTCTAGTGCCTGCATATGGAAAAGGTGTCAGTTGCATCGGAGGAAATTATGCAGCCCACTAGTTCCCTGTCTAGCACGGCGTCTCCTCTGCACTGAGCTATCCCTGAAGAGGGGATGACATGTTTATGAGTTATTCCCATGATGGCTTCTCCACCTAGGAATACAGGCTTGTCCTTTACCCCTGACTGGCCCACTGAGGAAAGCCTTTTGTGAATAACTGAATAAAAAGACATTTGAAATGTTCTTTATATTATCAATATCGACCAAGAAACCAAGGTGCTTCATAGTCATTGTAACGTGTAATTTCACCCTGAGGAACTATATTAAGCCCTCATATCTATAAAGTGGTATTAACCTTGGGCTTTGAACCCTCTCTTGTACTGCACCGAGTTTTAAATTAAAGGCAGCTGGATGCAAAATATTGGAAATAATCCCAACACACCACATTTTAGAAGCAGACATACAGAATGGATATAAAGTGGTTTCAAAGTGTGCCCACATGGAATCTGAATGTTTAGAGTGTCACTTGAATAAACGAGACCCACCCTTGTCACCAGCTATTCAGTTTTTTATTATTATTATTTTTTTAAAAGCTCCCATCTTCAACGGGATTCTTGCCATTCAAGGTGTCCACCAGATGAAGACTACATTCAGTGATGCGAAGGTAACGCTCGTCAGTAAGTGAAGTTATCCGCCACTTAAAGTATTCTGTTTTAAAAATATTTAATCATGTGGAAAAACTGTGCAATGATGGTGCAGCTAACAATTGTCGAAACTGACATAAGCGTTTGAGAGTGAAAGGCGTCATATATTTCCACGGTCCCACATGAATAAGCATGGCTTTTTGAAAAAGAAGAGGAAAATAACCTGTGATAATTTGTCCCTCCAGTCGTGTGGAGATACTGCTGCGGTGTTCCTCTATTTGTCACTGTCAGCCTCCAGACTGAGGATATGAGAAGGCGGTAAAAAGAATGGGAGCGGGCGAGGAGGAGGAGGAGGGGAGTGTGAAGAAAACGCTGAAGTATGTGATTAAGAATAATGAGTAAAAAATTGCATAAAGCCTTCTCCCAAATCACATATCAACTCTACGCCTGGCATTATCCCTGAAGCATCTCATCAGTCCTGGACCAAGTCCCCATCGCTGTGCAATGCGAGTACATGTGCGCCCACCCACACGCACACACACGCACACACACACACACACACACACACACACACATAACTATAGCGGTCCATTAGCAGCTAACGCATGAGCCTCTCTCTCTCTCTCTCTCTCTCTCTCTCTCTCTGTATCAGTCTTTTTCAGTGGATTTACATTGTCTTGCGTAGTCAAAGCAAAGGCAGGGACAGGACCTGTCAAGTTTCCTATCAATACGGTGACCCTCCATCCCTTTGCTGTTCCACCACCCGGGCAAACACAGCCTGGCCTGCCCGTTATCTCCAAACCACTGTTTGGAGAGGCATCTCTATCAGAACAGTGAGAAAACATCCAATGCATATCAATTGGAAGACTCTGATTTTTATTTGTTCTGCATTTACCCTGTCTCGCTATAGTACATAGAAATGACAGCAGGGTTCACTGTATAAACTCTCAAACCACTTGATTCGTGTTGGACTATGGCAGACGAATTCAGTTCTTAAATGTTAAACATGCGAGTCATTTCTCATTTTGTCTTCTCTCTGACCTTGGTTACCTGGGTAACAATAAGGAGTTGTAAAGCTTTGAGATGTTTAAGAATACTTCACTTTTAACCCTACTCGAATCTTTTTTTTATTATTTTGAAGATATTTTAAAAATGCTATCATCTTTTGAAAATACTGTAAAATTGCAATTTACAAACACAAAACATGATCCTGCATTGTTCACACAGCAGGCCAAAGTTTACACAGGTTTCCCATTTTTACTTCAGTTTCAAACATAGGTGCCGAAAGTAGTGAAATGGATCGCGCTTGAATGTGATCCATGGATCGATGAAAACCATTCTGAACAAGCCTATGATAAATATTTCAGTCAAATCTCTGTACAGAGTCTCAGTGAAAATAATGCAGCGTACGAATATGGCATAATATATTCTTTGCAGAACTTCACACAAAGACAATACGCAACACGTTGTTGTTCCTGGTGTAGGGTTACTTTGTTTCAAACTCTGATTTGTCTTTTCTTCACTGTCAAATTAGCTTAGAGCACTTTTTTAATAAAAAAAAAAGTTATTTCTAAGATTTCTAAGCTTTTGTAATATTTGACTCTTTAAATGTTCAACTGTTTTGATGTTTCTGCTAACTTCAGTAAGTTTGTTGTGTTAAAGCTGCTCCTGGTATTTTTATTTATCTGCTGCACTGAACCGTTAATTTTTTATTTTGTTTATGATCAACATATAATTTTTTTTATGTATTTATTTTTTTCAGATAAAAATACGAAACATGTCACAGTCAAACCATGAAATCAAACACAGGCCTGCACTCCCCTGTTGTCCAGCTCTCTTAGAATGCGCTGTTTTGAAAAAGACAAAAAAAAAAACAACAAAGTTCCACGTTTGAAAGCACATAATGCAACAGATGCCCATCCACACATACATACCTCTACACACAAACACCTCTACACACTAGAGTCGAAATGACAAGGAACTCGAATTAAAGAAGGGTCAGTGCTTTGGTGTGAGGCATGGGCAGAACGTACGCGTATATTTATACGTATACACACAAAACCATAAGTGAAGCTGTGGCCACGGGAGGGTTTGGTCATCAAGCATTAAAACAAGGGAAGCTGGGTTAAGCTTGGGAGTGAGATAGTTCGGGGCCTGTCGTAGGTAGCGATCCCATTTCAATAAATACTTGTCTATTTTATGTCGAAGACTAAAAGATATCCTTTTCAAAGGCTGCAGTTCTGCTGAGCAGTCGCTACCATTCCCCTCGCGAGGGGCCATGAGCAGATTTCCATGGTTGTACCAGTAGCCTCCTGCCCAGCATCACTTTAGGTTTGAACCCAGCCTGCCTTGGGGGAAGGGAGGCCCTGTAAGAGGGACGGATCCCCCAAAAGAAGTAAGAGTGAATGAAAAGGAATCTGAAAACCAATGATTTTCTTCACACTCACAACAGTAATCGAGCACCTTGGGACAGCTCCATAAAACATGCTCTGGAGTAACCTGAGATGGGCATCTCCAGCAACTTGGGCTGTTTTTTTTTCAATGTAGCTCTATGGCGCTTGGGAGGGGTCCAGCACACTTAATACATGAGCCTAGTTTTAATTTCCCTTATTATTATTATTATTGATTTATTGATGTATTTTCAGCTGCCTAAGATAGTAGATCATTCTTCAGAAGAAAGGGATGTATCCCTCTGAGATTTGAAATGCTGTTATGTCACTATACTCATAGCCAACATCATAGAAAAGTACCGTGAGACTTCATGTCCTTCACCTTTAATCTCAACATTGATAAGTCTGTCGGAGATGCAGAAAAAATGTAGATGCAACTATTTGACAACCAAACTAAACATTTTTGTCACTTTTCTCCTCTCAGGAATAATGTAGTGGAATCCATAATAAGATTTTCTAATAACCAACAACATGTTGAAGACACCTCGGTCCCAGCGACGTTTTTTCCGAGTGATGAAACCAAACACGGGAAGAATATGAACCATCCTCTGATCGAAAGATTTGATCTTCACACAGTGACTCAATCAAAAGCAACAGAACGATGACACTGTAAATCTTTCTTCAAGCACAGATTCAGTAATGTGTCCGTCCACATTCGGAAACAATTTCTGTTCTAACAGTGTGAATGTAATATGATACCGGGTGTAAGGGGAAATAGAGCACACGACATAGCAGTGATTGCCCCGTCTCCCAAGTATTGGATCTAAAATTCCTCAACAGTAAGTTTTTATCAAGAAAATGAATAGCAATCATTTTTAAATGAGGAGACAATTCTGAATGTGATTGGCTGACGGACTGGCTGATGTAAGTGTAAGAGAGCTGGCGGATGTACCCATCACGATGCATATAATGTGACGCTATACAATTTAAACAGCTGCTATATCCTGTGAAGAATATCCACAAGTGAGTAATAAAATCACTCAGCTCCTTTATCCAGAGGCAGTCAGGATGACCTCACTGTCTGCTCCCCGTGACACAGCTTAAGCTGCCATGTGAAGAGCCTCATGGCTAAAAAAAAAAAAAAAAAGGACCCTGATATTTTAATTAAACTGCTGTCACTCGTCCTCTCCAGCGCCAGTCAACTCCTTGTCACATTGACATTCAGACATAAGGTTAAATAAGTGAGTGGAGGAAGTTTTACAGGGACGTGGGGAATTGGTGGCAGACAAGTGCCAGTATTCATTGGAAATGAAAGTCATGGCTGGAAGTCATCGTTTTGATACTGACGATGAGAGAGGTGTTTTAGTTTGTGGAGGCATATCTTCATCTTATTCAGAGTGCTAGAAAAATGTCTTTTTTTTTTTCTTGCATTTTCTCTTTCAGTTTTAGTGCTAAAATTTCGAGTCCTCCCCATGTCCTTAAATTTTCTGTCCTGTATCTGTCCATCTCTCAATACCAAAGCAATCACCCGGGGAGGACATCAAGTTTTTTAGAGTGTGAGGGGAGGACATGATATCTGTCAACTTCTCTCTCTCTCTCTCTCTCTCTCTCTCTGTCTCTCCCCCTCTCCCTCTCTCTCCGCTGTCATTGGACTCCGTGTCCCCTCAGCAGCTCTCTTAGACGGCCTTCATCGTCTTCTTCCATCACTTTCAGCTTTTCTCTTTTATTTTCCAACCAAAAATACTCTCTGTGCTGGCTGAAGCGGTCTATTCATATCTATAAAAACGGCTCACCTCTTCACATGAGTCAGAAAGAATTAGCTTCATTCACACATTTAACACCGAGTTGACCTGCTGCTTTGGAGGAAAAAGTCTGAAATAAGAAACTCAATAAATCTAATAAAAAGAGCCTGTAAGGGATTGATACAATAATGTCCCAGTTAGATACACTGAAATGTGTATCTAGAGAAGAGTATTCATTAATGAGCTTGTTATTTTTTTTTCTCTTTTCACTCGCTCAATAGAATTACTTTTATCAATAAATTAAACGTAATAAAACCTTGCTCATGTCAAGGCCTACCCAGTTCTGTTGTAAAATTAGTGTAGTTATTTTGCATCATTACACTTAAACAACACAACACACCTCATAGTTTTAATGACTTCATTCCTGTGCAGCAGTTGGACTTATAACACAATAACATGAAGCCAGTCTGTTTTATTTGTGTCCAAAACCAAAGGCTTATTTAGAGTTGAATACTGGATCATGTCTGCAGAACACTTTTTCTCTTCCTCTCCTAAAGGTGAAACAGCATATAAACAACGTGACTCATGTCACGGCTAGAAGAGGGCTTAAACTCTGTTTGTTTTACAGCTTCTTGAGACTGCTGGAGTTTCCAGGCTTCGATCTCCCATGTCCGACATGAGACAAGAGAAGAGCAGTGAGAATTCCTTTCTGACTTTTTCCTTTTTGTACCCGTTTGAGCAGACAAATGTGATGGAGTCCTTTTTTTTTTTTTTTTGTTTCATTTCTTCGGAGACAAGTTGCCAAAATGTTTGATACTTTTATCATGTTTGATACCTCGTGTTTAATATGCTACAATCTCTTTATACAAACGAATCAAAAAGTGGCGCGCGAGAGAGAGAGAGAGAGAGAGAGAGAGAGAGAGATTAACAGCATTTTCTTTGTAATTAAAACACAAAGGATCCAGAAGCTGGTGTTGTTGATGTATTGAAGTATTTGTATTGTTTTCATTTTCGAAACTAACAGCATTGTGACATCTCCACTTTGCGAAGACATTTCCCAGAATGCCCTGATATATTACAAGTGTGAATGCTGTCATTCATTTGTTGTAGTTCATTCTTAAAGTGAGATCTGTGGTGAACTCATCTTTGAGCCGACATTTTTTCAATGCAATCACATGAATCAGATATTAAACGGAGTGCCAGTGGCCTGGCGGTTATGTCGTACGCCCCATGTTCAGATGCTACAGTCCAGATCAAGACGTAGATAAAAGTAAAGCCTTTAAATTAAATGAATCATTAGAGAACATTGTCGATGCTTACAGCGACGCAGGGATCAAGTTGCAGGAAGTGGAATGAGTTACTGGACTAGAAAACATTGTAGTGATCATATCAACAAATGTAGCATTTGCAAAGTCAGTAAAAAAAAACTGACAGAAACTAAAATGGCAATATGTGAATCATAGATTGTAAATAAATGGAAGGGGGTAAAAAAAAAAGTCCAGAGCAGCTCAGGACAGAGTGTGTGAACGGTGCTGTAGAGTCAGAGCCACACACACTTTTAAATGTGAACTTCTCAAACTGAACAATGTGACCTTTACCCAGCTGGGAAGCAATAAAGCTCCTCTCAGCTTCACAGACCACACACACACACACACACACACACACACACACACACACACACCACTTGCGTTTTAAATCAAATAACTTATGTCATAGTTCTCTGGTTTTTGAACTCAAATGTAACCAGAGTTCCCACGCACCCTGGAAACCATTTCACCTATTTTCCCTTCATGGAATGTACGTGGAAAATGAGAGGGGAAAGTCGAATGTCCTGGAAAATGTTGGCAATGATGGAAAATGATTGGATGCAAAAATGATGATGGAGAAAATGATTGAATCTGATGAGCCACGTGTCTTTAAGTAGTATGTTATAAACATAGAAAAGAAGAATTGAAGTCGAAATGAATAGTTGAGTGAGTGGGTAGTACTCAGTATCACAGTCATATGAGCACATTGAATGCTGAACGATAAATATTTTCTAACCAAATATTTTGTTATATGTTTTGTCTTGTTTTCTGAGGGGTTTGTTCTTGAAAATGCAATATTTAAAAATAAACCCATTTATAAGTTCCTGATATTTATTGATCAATAATGTCATTTTAGACATTAGTCTTTGAAAGCTTTGTATGTTTTCAAACTTAGGGCTGGGTGTCATCCTTTGAGATGACTGTTCAGCTGGGATAAAACTGATTCAGCAAAGAACAGATAATCATGTCTCCTGTTGATCATCCCACTTCCTCTCTTCCACCTCAAGATATTTCAATACTTGTGTTTGACTTGAACACAGTTTGACAGGCCATGTTATTTAAACCAACACACCCCTTTCTTCATTTGGAGAGGCTCGTGAATCTGTTCAGAGTCGTGATAATCCACCTGAAGCTGTCCAAAATGGAAAGTCATCTTTTCTTGCTCGCACCACTTTCAAGCAGTTCATTCTCCGGTTTTCTTCTTCTTCCCAACGATAAACTCTTCACATCTCCATCATCACTATGAAGCAATATTTAACTTCAGGACCGGAGATTTCAATCAAGCCGACAAAGTGAAATAAATTCTCTGAAAGTGAAGAAACTAAAAATGAGAATGGAGGCAGAATGGACGTGATATTAGACGTAAAGGATTAAAGACAGAAATGGTCCATTGTGTATGTTTGTTTTTTTTTCTCTTCCAACAGAAGCTTCTGCTTGGATCATTAGCACCATGCGTGACGCAACAGAACGCTGGAGCCTGTGTTGTTTATGTATAGCTTCCTTTGTCAACCAGTGCGCCTGAGTTGCAAATTTCATGTTCTGATGTCGCTTCTGTTTGTGCCTGTGTGTATTCAAATTTGTTCGTATGAGGAATCAAGAAATGTATGTCAGCGTCGGAGACACTCCGAGGGTTCCACAAAGTGTCACGCCGCTCGCTGCTGCTGCTGTTGCTGCCGGCATAATTGACTGGAAAGATTTCATTTTCTGTGTATCGCAAGACAAGCCACTCCAAACACCTCGTGGAGTCAAATATTGCTCGGACAGCTTTTGGTTCACAATGACATCATGAAAACACTCAATCAATGATTTAGTGTTCCTGGATCCAGTTGATAAATCTGTTGAAACCATCATTGTCGTAGGCCTAAAAATATCCATTTAAGAGCCATGATGTCTCATCATAGAGGTTGGAAAGTGTTAAGCCCAAGGGATGTCACAAATATAACAGTAGGAGAGTGACATCGTGATCCGGCATGCTGAAGAACGGAATGAGACGAAGGTTTTCAGCAGCTATTATCAGCCCCCTGGGGAGAAAGCATGGCGAGGTGTCTTTATGGGCTCCATGTATCAGATGCTGCGTCTGGTGAGAGGTAGGCTGTGTGGAGAGCTCGAAAAAAAATCGTGGAACAGTTCAGGTGAAGTTGTTTTTTGTCTCTCTCTCATATTGCTTGAATGACTTTAAAGAAAAATCATTCTAAGAAACAATGCTGGGCTATTTGGAAAACTTTTAATGATTATTATTTCACAAAGGCGAGGGATAAAGCCACCAGTCTATTGTTTCGACTATTTTTCTGCAGAGTTCATATTTTACCCTGTGTGTGTGTGTGTGTGTGTGTGCGTGCATGTATGTGTAGGTGTGTGTGTGTGAGTACATATCCTTGTGGTGTAAAACACAAACAGTTTAATCATGCCTGCAGACCCTAATGCAGTGTTTCAGAGCGCTAAGGCCCGACTGGGGAGCCCAGACTCCCAACTGCGTCTCACATGAGCAGTCCAGTAAAATTAGTTGATGATTGATCCCACTCTAGTGGGAGTGGAATGCTTTTTTTTTTTTTTCTTCTTCTTCTTCTTCTTCTTTCTCTTACTTCTAAACAGATATTGTATTCAAATAGAAGAACAACCATTGATTGTGTAATCCCTGCGCCACTGTAGCTGATGAGCAGCAAAAGTCAAGTGTTTGTCTGTGTGCCACCTTTATCTTCGTCCAGTCCCGGCAGGCCCAGCTTGTCAATGTCTGTGGCTCGCAGCTACACGCACAGCTTGTCTCTGATATTAAAGAGCACTATCTGTGAGGTGGCCATTTGGGGAGACAGGTTTCTTTTGACTCAAACAAAGACACTCGGCCGTAATATTGCACCTATTTTTTCCGATGTCAAAACTTTCACGAGAAACAACCATTTGTAGTCTTGCCCATTGTGTCTTTTTTTTTGTGTTTTTTTTTTAAAAGCTCTTGTGAGGGACTTTTGGTTTATGTGTTTTCTTTCCCCTTGTAGACAATATGGCAGCAGTATTAAAGTATATTGACTTTAAAAACTTAAACAATTGGAAAACAATAAAAAGTACCAGTAAGATTGTAGGAAACTAAATAATGACCAAATGCTTACCACGATCACCCTGAATATATTTGACCCCACATAATAAAGACTTGTAATCAATATGAAGAAATCAGCCACCCTGCATGCACCAATTAAGCAGTAATTACAAAAGCATCTAGTCTTATCTCTCTGTGCATGAGTCCAGTGGTCTGTCATGTACTTATTAAAGTGAATGATCTCTGATAATCATTCTAATCGGGGGTTCAGCTCATGTTAGCAGGCTTCCTGCTGGGTGCTAATGTCTAATTACACCGGAGCACGTCTTGATGAGTAGGGTGCCCCGCAGCCTCTTCATGTTCTGCTTTGCTCCCCTCTCCTTGTCCAATCACATACCAGACGGTCAAGTACACATCACTGCCAATAAGTGATGATGAGCCATTGATCAAAGCAGCCAGAGAGAACCTGATCAAAAAGATGTGGAGGAGTACATTCTCCGCAAGATGAACATTTGAACCCTGAGGATGACCTTGATGTCTTGTAGATGTCAGCCCTGGAATTTGCCTGTGTGAGTCCGACCCTGTGGATGCATATATATATATGTGTGTTATATAAAGAGGCTAAATATGAGGTGTGAGTGGTTTGGACTCGCGCGTGGGTGTACACTCTCCATAGGCAATCAATAAGCTATGCAGCAAATAGTCACATTAGGTTAAACAGCTGCGAACCGAAATAAAATGCAACTCCAGAAAAGAAAAGAAAACTTTCTTTAAATGTTTTTTTTTTAAAGTAACGAGCTCTGCAAAACTGCATTCCCACTTTATATTGTAGGCAATCCATCATCACATCGACCACCACTATTAAGCCTGCATATGAAAGAATATTTAAAACGTATTCAAAAAAAAAAAAAACCCTTTGTCCAGGACAGACATTTTTATTTCACCTACTGTTGTCTTTCAGGAAAATAAATTGAGTGGAAATCCGCTTCCAAGGTTGATCATTACAGAGGTAGGTAGAGTGATTTCATGGCAGCAGATTGGAAAATGGCCCTTTGTAGCAACTCCATTTACATAGAGATATGCTGATGGTTCACAATAACAAATGTGCCCGAGTCGACAGACCCGCTCTGTCCGTTGTCTTTCACTGACATTTGATAGTAGTGCATGTACAATTATGCATAATGCACTAATGGCGGTTTCTCATAACTGTCAGTGAAGCTGTGGGTAAAGTGTTTCCTTTGCAGACAACTTGATGCTAGGTCTACCACCGGCACGTTTACATTTTGCTGACGCCAGTACCCTTGACAACAAAATAGCATTGTATCAGCTGAATGCCTGACTCTGTCATCCTTGCAAAGTTATTGGAAAAAAAAAAAAAAAAAAAAAGTTTCAAATGGCTTTTGAGACTGTGGTGTTCCGGCTTCATCATCGGACTGAAAAAGAATGTATTAATATTCAACAAATACATTTGAAAAGCATTAAATGAATAGATAAATATTGAACAGTGTTTCTGGATTGTGTTTGCAGTTATTAAACATAATTTTTTTATTTAAATGAGATTAGATCCCCTTGTTTGACTCCCTATAAGTGTGTGGTGTTTCTCCAGCGGTGTGGAGCCCGGCACACATCAGCCCAACATTAAAGTATTTATGGAGATATATATTTCATGCTGACTGGTCCATCAGGACTTCAGCGGCTCACATTAATGGGGAGAAGCAACCATTACAACAACAAGCTGATGAAAAATTCATTATGTTTTCATGCTTAACTCTGTTAACTATATCACAAGGTAATTAGCAACAACAACAGTGAGTGGTCTGCTTAAGGCACACACATACACACATATTTCCTGTAAACAGTAAAAGCTTTAGAAAAGATTCAGCTCATCATTTTGACTTCTCCAAACTGTTTAACACTTTATGTCAATAAGTATTGATAATACAAAGTAGTAATGATAAAAAGGCCAACTGTTATAATAGCAATAATGATGAGAATTATTTTTTTTGTGTATAACTGTTATTTACATGTCTACACATATACACAAACATACATGTATCAAATAAAATAAAACACACATCTGAACACAACGACACTCTCCCTCTCTCTCACTCTTTCTCTCAATCCGATTCATGCAGCTTTATTTGTTTAAATGACAATATATTGACAAAGCATAAAACAAATAATACAATAAAAATTAGAAGTATTTATCAATTAAATATTTTAACAATTAAAAATATAAATCTAAAATATTGAACAAAACAGATTACGTAGCGTTAACTGCTTGTCAGAAACACCTCGCCCATTTTAGGTTGGGTTTTTTTCGATGTTTACTTAATTTTGTATGATTTTTAGCCATGACTTTTTTTGTCTTTTTTATTTACTTTTGTCAAATAAAACTAACTTGGGAAGGTATAATAATATAGATATGCACTGACTTACTGCTATATGGCACCGTGGTACTGTCTGCAAAAATGTAATACAAAAATTTGGGAAAAACATATTGTACACAAAAAAAATACGGAGAAAAAAAAAGATACAAAAAAAATCTCTCACTCAGACTCACACAAACATACAATACTGTGTAAATTCCTTCATGAACACATTTTTACAATTACACGAGATAAAGATAGTGAGATAATAATGATGCAGCATACAAAATGTAACAGGGCAGCCACTTTCATGAAAACATTAGAGCAATGGAAATAATATTAACAATTTTACTTTATATAAACACACATGAATGTGTACATACATGCATGTACACGTTCATATACTGTACATATGCACAGCGGGCATGTATAATAAAAGACAGTACAGTGTTTATGAAACAGTGATCAAATAAAGTGTAAGAAGACCATACCTACCATTGTGCTTGCATGTAGAGTTGCTGGAGGTGCTTAAAACTTTAGAAGATAATCAAGATACTGTTCAAGATATACTTTCTGTAAATACTACACATGTAAATGTTCACATAAATGTTCAACTTAAAACAAAAGAATCCAACCACTCCAAAGCAGGTATTTAGAACACTGAATGTATTGGTATTATTATTTGTTATTGATCTTTAGAACCAGAATGAACTTGATTTTATTAAGACCAATGTAAAATGAAAATGTGACAAAATATTACCATAAGGAACAATTTCAGAATAGTTAACAATTTCAATAAATAAAGTACACAAAATAGAGCCATAAATACTCTTATGCTGAATGGTTGGCTACAACAAGAGGCCAAAAATGTTTTCTTATTGTACAAATAAGCTTTAATTTAAAAAATATATATAAAATGCATTTGTCTTTTGCAGGATGCTCTCTATATTTTAATCAAGGCCGGAGGACTGTACACGCTTGTGTGTCATGAAGTCAGCTGTCACACAAAATGCACTATGGGCCAGAAAATCACTGAATTAGAAATCCACACAATGTGGTGCTTAGAAGAAAATGTTATTTATTTATTCTGGGCCTCCCCTCGAGCCCATCTCTAAAATCACACAGCCAAACTCTGGGGGTGCGATGTCTCTCAATAGTCTTCACTCCAGTGTTCACAGCTCAAACGAGTTTCTCTGAAGATTTAACTTCACAGCTAATCACTTGTAACTTGGATCGAATTGATACTGTAAGTCCTTCTCACTTGTACTGTACAAAAAAAAAAAAAAAGTAACACGAGTTGAATCGACGCCTGCGTGAGGTGATTCTCTTCAAAGTGATTGGATTTTTCAAGACACTCTCCTCACCCCCCTCCATGTATAAACCTCATTGCTTTTTAATTTAAGAATAACTTTACTTTTTCTTTCTGCAATGACAAAAAAAGACAGAACTTTAATGTGCGCTCCCCCTGCGGGCCAGCTGTCTGTCTCTGTCTCTCTCTCTTTCTCTCTCTCTCTCCCCCCCAATATGTTTTGCTCGTTCAGTGCCATCAGTTACATGTCTACCAAGCATCACACGTCGTCCACTTGCTCCCAATGACGTCCCACTGTTCTGACCATTGATTGGCAGGTCAAGCAGCGAGCGCGAGCAGGAAATCAATAGCAGAGGACCTCTAGACAGTACAGGAGTTGTCTTCAAGGAACTGGCCCGCTGGACTCTGCCAATCACCAAGCACAAAATGTAAGGCCAGCCAGCCATGAACAAAAGCTATCTGCAGGCAGAAACACCAGCTCGCAGCGTAGATGGATTTTTGTTTTAGGGAGAAGTTTCTACGATATTGTACGAAGAAGAAAGACGGACAGCTGAAGTTTTCTGGAAATATATTAGCATCACATTTGCTCATTCATATGCTAAAACATAAGTAGGATCTAGGACCTTTGGGATTCAGCATTGCCAAATGTAGGTTCTTTATCTCAACATGCAGTTGCACCAGTTGTGACAGTCTAAGCATGACAGAGCAAGCTTATTAGCATCTAGTCAGCCATTTCCAACGAGTGGAGGGCACAGGAGTCACATGCGGAGAGTGCACAGCTATATTCACCCTCTAGCCTCCTTAAAATGTGGCCTGAGGGACCCTCCAGGCTTAGTGGAGTTGTGCTTTGTCTTCCTTGGTTATGCTTTCCCGTTTTTTCTCAGACACACTTTTGGATGCGGTTGGCACATCACCAAAACAAACACTGAACTGACACCACCGACAATAATTCTGGAGCAGATTCAAAAATAAAACCTGGAAAAAGGGAATGGCAAGATTGTGAATTCAGCACTGACACTCAGGCCTCCCCTGTTTGTCTGAAACAATATTGTAGCCATAGACTGTAAATATTAACGGACGAAGCCCGAGTGACGTGACCCGTCTGTTCGTGCAGGGGGGCTTTGGAAGCCCGTTGGCAGCACTGGCCATGCTGGAAATTTTAAGTGTCATGACAAAGCGGCACATCATGCCCGTCTGTTATTTAGGTCGTATTGTCACAACTCGTATGGTTCATGAAACCAAAATGCAAGTAATATTACAAAAATCTCCTCCAAAACAGTGTGCTCTGATGACAAATATAACTAATCAGACCACAAATTTTTTTTTTTTTTTTGTTTGTTCGTGTTTTTTTTTTTTTGTACCAGGCTCTAATTTTTGCTGTAAAAAACATCTTTGAATGGGTGTGTATGTGATTGCAGGGTCTCTTGGAGCCAGCCTCAAGTGGACGCTTGATGAGCTGCAGTATTTTGCATTTTATCCCTGCTTTCATTTTTCAACACCGACACAACACTGGTTGCCGCTTGGTTGTAGCTTCAGCTCTCTGGCCCAAAGGAAGGTTTTTATTGTTATGTTCTTATTTTGTTCCCAACAGTACGCAATTCTCCTGAACATATATATTTTCATAACCGTGAACGGTGTAAGCCAAGAACACTTTGTGCTTCTTGTCCTTTAGCGACTGACGTTGGTTATGTTTCACTACCCTTGCACTTTCATCCTAACTGCCTTCCTCACAATCAATGTCCTCTGACTGTGGACATTTATCTTACTGGTCAAAGAAATTGAGATGATTCATTGTACACAATGTCCAAGGTTGTGAACTTGATATATCAATGGAACAAAGACAAATTCTGAATAAAGTTTTGCTCAAATGAAAAGAGAATATGTCCATATAACAGGGCTGTTCTGTGAATGACCTGCTGTTTCTGTCTGATGTCATGAGTAACATGTTATGAATCAAACGGAGCCATGTCAATGAAAAATGATTGATTTTACTATTATTACAATTATTATATAAACACAAATCTAAAACAAATGTGTCTATAAAGTAGGCTTTTCATATCAAGAATGAATGACACCTGCAGGAGCTGCAAAAATATGAAATAATGTTCTTGCAGATTTTAAATCTGAAAGTGTAATTCTGTCTCAATACAAACAGGGTTTATTTTTACGGTTGTGCATAATCTGACTATATTCCTTTCCATAATAACAATAATCTCAATTGTTGAAACCTGGAGCCTTTTGTTTTTAAATTAATGTATGTATTTATTTGTTAGGGACTGTGCATATTAATGAACAGCTGTAACAACTACAGCTCTAAAAGATGCCAGATTATAGCAGAAGTGCTCGTTTCCATCTGTTGTCCTTCGGCAGGTAACAGAGACAGACATTACAAACACAAAGGCACAAGTGACACAAGACAATAACAGGAGGGAAAGGTTAAAAGTGGTCACAGACTTGGGGTTCTTTCATCCACTGTTTGAGGTGTGTTCTACAGGTTGCATATGTTTGGGAGTCTCTTATTGTGAGTGGGAGAATCTTCCAATATTTAGTTCCTCTGACTGACAGAGCAGATTGTCTGAAGGTCGTGCGTCTGCGTGGGACCTCACTGTCTCCTCGAGCTGTGGCCCTGGTGCCGATCCCACCGGCAGACTTTAGCTTTGTGAAGTCATTCAAAGGAGGAGGAGCAAGTCTGTGCAAGATTTTATATATAAAACATGTATTTTGGAAAATGAACAAAATCATCTAAAATAGTGCAATGGTGAAATGAAAATGGCTTTTTGTCAATGATGTTTTCTGGCCTTTTTAAAAGAGATTGTATTGGTTTAAGTGTTGTGCCAGCAGAAAGTGACCATGTGGTTATACAGGAATGTGAACAAATCATTGAGTGTAGGAACAGTCGAGCAGCATTGATAGTCATAAAGGGTCTTACCTGTCTAAAATTGTTATTTCATAGTAAAATTTGATGTTTGATGTGTTTTTAAATGTTAATGTTAGGTCCAGTGTTAGGCCTAAATATTGAAACTCATTAGCTAGAGTTATTTCAACAACATCCAGGTACACGCACAAAAGTACTGAAGGCTGGTTGGCTGTTGAGTAAACGTCAGACATAAATCTTTGACCCAGCTTTGCACTTGGGTCATGGCTGTTGTTAAACTTTGTGAAACTTATCACTTACCTGGAACTATGACTTTACTTCTGGCTTCTGACAGTTGGTTTTTCTTCCTTTTCTCACCCTGGGTCACTGCCATATATACCTGCCTTTCTTCATGTAGCAGATTCAATCAAAAAAAAAAAAAACCTCTGCATTTCCATGGTAACCACGAGGGGGGAAAAGCATCAACATTCTGGCATGTAAAAGAAAAAAAATGGGGTCAGGAAAAAAAGCATGTATGATCTCCGGGCGTCCAACATAAATGCAACACATTACACCAAAGAACAAACAACCTGTCCTTCAAACACCTTCACAGGTGGAGTGACAATCACATAACGTCGTAACCATCACCTCAACTCTTTTTTTACAGAACAATGCTGCTGTGTTTTATGATTTCTGCCATTGTTGAAATGGCCTCTGCCCATCTTTTTATGATCTTTTGTTTCTCCAGAACATGCTGAATGCTCTGTGGATAAATGTTGTCTTGAGCTTTTGCCTTCACCCTACGTTTCAAATGTGGATGTTAGTGAAATGGACTGGAATGAAATGGAAAAAGAGCTTGTCTTATTTCCACGTTTCACCAGCTCCTTCCCTCACTTCACTTTCATTTCCCCCCAGCTCACTCTCTAGCTGTCGATTAATGATAAAATGTCCGGCATTTGAAACAGTGTCTTCCCATTGCCTTCAATGACTGCCCACGACAGGGTGATGATAACAGCCACTGAAATGGGTAAATTAGACCAAGGACTGTGACAAAGTGTTCTCACTGAGCTGCTGCTGCCGCACCAGCTAATCACAAGTTCCAGCTTTGAGTTTACATTTTTTTTTTTTTTTAGTTTTGGTAAAACTTTGAATTCCTGTTTCGATAAAACTCTGAAAGGAATCCAGAATTATTTAAAGGGCAGCACACCTGAGCAGCAGGTGACATGTGTCAAAACACTGCAGCGTTCTGTTTTTTTTTTTTTTCTCAATTTGATTCTGTTTTTTTTTTTTTTTCTGTTTCAGGACATGTCATAGCAGGTTGATGCATGTCACCCCATCAAGACACGACACACTTATTTCCCAACATCACTATGCATCAACGCTTCTCAAACGTAGTCTCAAAGATCCCTCGATGCAAACACCTCCTTATTATACAGCCACTATTATTCTGTCTGTGTGCCATGTCCAGTGTGCGCTACAGGCGTCTAATGACACAACAGTGCATGACACAGCTTGTGAGTATGGCCCTTATGAATTGTCAAACTGTGACATTGCCGGTGGCTGCACAAACTCGGGCTTCTACAGACATGCCTATTACAGTACAGTTACAAGCCTGGCAGGTTGCATGCTTAATCCCCCCATAACGCTGAAATGCTGTACAGTAAAGGGCTTCCTGGATATTTATAATAGCAAATAAAACTGACTTGTTGTTTTAGATAAACACAATCAAAGCAAGCAAAGCCGAAAGAAATATCCTCAGATATTTTGGGGTGCTCTTTAAAATACTTATTCTGTGTAAAGCTGCACACAGGATGAGGATAGCTCTGTAGCGTCTACTTAAGGGAATTCAGATTTCTTTTTGATAGTCAGCAGGAATAACAATAACCAAATCAGTTTAAAGCTGGGATTAATAGTAAGTGAGATAACACATCTGAGAACAGTTCAAGCCAACATTTTATTATTATTTTTTTTTTTAGAAATCTCACAAAGATCAAATGTCACGTTAAACCAATGTATTTATTTCTCAGCTGTAAATAATGATTGTCTGAGACCTAATTCTTTGGCCATAGCAGTTTAAAATAATCGGGGCATTCGTCATGAGTTCCTGTGGGCTGATTTGTTTATCATGTGTAACAGTATCTGTTACGCAGCCCGACATTTCGTACGTGGAGCATTAAGCCAGAAATCCTTATAAACAAGCTCACTGATTCCAAATGTTCGTTCTGTCCACATGTTTCTTGTACAAAAAATAATTCAATCGTTTCCGCCGATCACAATGAATCAAAATGTAATAATAAAAGACGTAATGTAGCAATTTTCCCCTGAGAATGAATCGCAATCGTGTTTGTTGGAGTGCTATTTTTCTTGGTTATAGATTTCACACGATGGTAAAGACCTACACAGCAATGATTTGCTTCATTTACCTTCAATTGTGGTTTTAATTCTGTGAGTGAAAGTGGCAGCTGTGTAATCACAACCATCTCATGCACAAAGAGGCCATGCTGCACATGTACAATTACCCCTTAATTTAGCTTTTTCAATGACTTTCGAGTTTTGATGATAGCTTGACAGTGTGTGGCCAAAATCATAATGAGATACTCTTTCCCAGTCCTTTCTTCAATGTTACCATCACTGAAAATCAGTAAGCACATCTGAAATCAGAATTTGGAATCAGTCGGTCTTTATCTCCCATTTTTCAAAGTCGCGGACAAACCATCAGCTCCCGAACTCCGCGCTGACAAGCCGGAGACTTCTCAGACGAGCCGTGTGCTGACACGGCGGTTTTGGCACTCTGGCCTCGAGATTTCCTTCTTCTTTGGCTCCGTTTCAGCCTGGGAGCCACATGTCACGGGTCAAGCAGAAGAAAATATTTAACTGCTTGTTATTCCTCTCCGCTGGCACTCGGAAAAGGATCTGGTGAGAGACAGATGAGTAGGCCGACAGACTGCCTATAAAGAGCGCCTGTGCTTTCCCAGTACCTGTGTGTGTGTGTTTATTGCCACAGTTTGCCTTAGGGACACAACTTGGAAGTATTAAGTGACTGAGTTTTACGTTGTAGCTTGGGGACAAATATCCCCAAGAGTCAGGCTGAAAAGTGAAAAATGAACATTTCTCTTGTTGTCTTATACTCGATGATTTGATCACCTTATCAAATAAATAAATGAAAGGATGGATGCAGTAACATCGTAACAGTGATATTCAACTGTATCCAAATCATGACAATAAAGCCAAACCCTTCAACAAATAAGCAACCCATCAATTATTACAGCTTTTCCCGTTTGGGGTCGCATGTGGACAGGAGCCGATAATCGCTGTTACTGGGCAAGCAGCAGGGTTCACTCTGCCAATCAATCACAGAGCTGACGTATAGACAACCAGCCACATTCATAACTACGGGCAATCAAGAGTCAATTGACCTAACGAGAACGTCTTTGAACTGTGGGAGTACCCAGGGAGAACATGCAAACACCACGCAGAAAGGACCTGTCGGACGGGGATTCGAACCAGGAACATCCTCGCTAACCACTGAACCACCATAAAGCAAATAAGCAAGATTAAAAAAAAAAAAATCCAAGATGTAAATAAAATAAAGATTATTCACATAAATTAACATCAGGTATACTCTTTAACAAGATTGGATTTTGACTCGATGTTGTGTGATAGTAGAATGCAATGATCGTTGTGTTCGTGTGTCACAACAGTTGCAATGTCAGTGCACTGTTAAAGAGCAACTTGTTGGCAAATAGTTTCTGCATCTTAATTGGCTATATTTATTAATAAGGAAGTCAAAAAGCATTGATTTTGACAGTGAGGGTGAGCGTCGTGCTGTGCGATAGCTGGACCTCATGCTGCTCCCTGCGAGCTGAACTCTCGCTGTGTAGCAGTGATTGCAACATATCCTTCTGATTACTGTCAGTAAATGTTATTAGGTGTTTTCTGATTGGGCTTGTTTCGGCTGCAGGGTTCACTCTACAGGCTTCATGGGAATATGCAAAGTGCAAAGCGCACCTCCATCTTAAATACAATGCCGCCGCTACTTGTGCTCTGCTTTTGATGGTATAATTTGACACAGATGCTGGGTCTGTCACAAAGGCAGTGGAAAACACATTAGCGATGGAGAAGCCAGCATGCCCCTTTCATACTATGACTTTTAGAGAATCACAGTCAGTGTTTACACTGGGAAGTGAATGAATGCATGAATAAAACCTTTATTGCTCCCAGAGGAGTTTGCCTTGCACTGATGGCATCGAAACACAAGTGACTAAACATCTTCACTACCATATAGGACAGGACAAAGTAAATCATAAACATGATTTAAGTATTGCATCATTACATTCAGGGGAATTCACAATTGAAGTAGGAGCAGCAATTGAAGTTGCTGTGAAATCAACTTCACAGCAACTTCAATTAAAAAAAAAAATGTTTTATTAAAAAATTGAGATTTTAATTATTTAAATAGATTCATAATTTCCAAAAATTGTTTTTTTAGCTAATCACTCTTGATCACTCTTGCTTGTTGCTTATTGCTAAAACTAGCTCTAACTCAATTAGAGTACTAAGAAATTCAGCCAGTCTCAATGATGATTGGAGTAGATCCTGATGTACTAATTAAAAAGTAGACTTATAGTTTTAAATAGAAAGTAGATTCTGAATTGAATCGTGACCCCAAGAAACGAAATAGCATCAAATCGTGAGACGGCCAAAGTTACCCAGCCGTTGTGCCAAGTTCATACATTATAATCTGAGCTTGTTGAGTATAGCTGAATACTGTGTGGTACTAAACGATTTGATGGCTCTTTTAGTTCTCACCTTGGACATTGATGCCTTGGTCTTGATTCCCCTTCTAAGGCTGCAGGAGGTTCCCTAACCCCCCAAAAAAGGGTAAATCTTAAAAAGGTAAATCCAGTCTCTCTTTTTTCTCTACATTTCAGAGAAATGTAAAGTCAACATCCACTCTTACATTTGTAGGAATGTAGGCAAAGTCAGGAAGTTGAAATGTATATCATTCCAGCCTGCCTTCGATTTTATAGCACCTTTTGTCAGCCAATTTCATACATCCCTGAGTAAACATTGTAATTCATTTGTAATCTGTGTTTGTGTATGTTTTTGTGTGCAAGTGTGTTTCCAATCATTTTTAAAATGTGGCCAATATTCCCTTTTCTTCAGCTAAGGACCAAGATCTCACATGAAAGAGAACAACATCATTTTATCAGCTCATAATATACAACCTGAGTTAAACCTGTATAACATTATTATATGGGTAATTGTCACTCAGTCAAATTCAAATACACGTCGCCACCATCATCTCATCTATCCAGTTTCTTTTTACTTCCTCGATGTAATGCTGGTCACTCAATCTGAAAGCAATTTAGCCCATTAGCTGGATGTTGAGGAGGCCAACTAAACCATGTGCATCTACTCGGCTGCCTTCGTACGGAACTGCAGGGCAATTTGTTCCTTAATAATGCGGGCAGTATTTCTCTGAGTTCGAAACGAAGCATTTCAGATAATAATGCAAACAACAACAGGATGTATGGAGGGATTGTTCAAATGCTGTTTGAGCAGCAGGAAACATTTACAGAGATCTCCATGAGGTTCACTGGCCGGGTTACAGTGAACACTGTAAGCTCTGTGATTAGTGCGGTACTTACTCTGTTCAACCATTGTTTTAAGTTACCATTAATTATAGTCATGTATACAGTGACTCTTTGATATGTTTTCAAAATATTTACAATGTGAATGATGGGCTTTGGGAGGGGGTTCTAGTTCATGGCCTTGAATATGGCTTCATTTTGAAAATGCAAGAAAAAGAAAACTGTCACTTTTAAGGCAAAAAAAAAATACAAAATACAAATACTTACCCTTACAGAAGTCTATGTGGCATTTGTTTGCGAAAAGTAAAGTTTTCTGTGACCATTTTTACACCTTGTTAGAAACACTGTATATTAGTAATGTAAAATAAAAGGCCCAACACTTTTTGAGAGTTTAAAAATAATAAAAGTTTTAAATTAACTGTCAACTCTGCATTCTGTCTTTGACATGGCTGCTGTAAATCTAGTTTTAATTTCATTTCATTTAATCAGTAAAAATCATCAGCTCATGCTCAGCCACCTCTGCTTACCTCACAGTCAGTGAACATTTTAATGACTTCATGCTAGCTTATGGAAACTCTTCCTAATTATTGCCCTTTGAGTTGAGACTTCCCTTACTCAAGGGTTATTAAACTTGAGTGTTTTTTTTGTAATTTTATCCACTTAACAGAGGCACTGAACTAGTGTATATGGATTAGATGATCATCTCTATTAAATGAGGGTTGTGATAAAGTAGAGATAAAGAGACTTCTAACTTCTCTACACTGACCGCATTTGTATTTTTTTAAAGGTGGATTTACATTTAAGGATGAAGATCATCTACATTCTTGCCGTAATTTACCCCAATCTATCATCAAACATGCAAACCCTTTTCCCCCACTATATCCGATGATGTTTCGTGTGCTCTGTTTGCAATGCGAGGAGGATGTGTGTGCGCACTATAGACACACTCTGAGCTTTCAGGTAGGGAGTCATCAATCACCGGCCCTCTTCTGACATTAACTTTTCCGTCAATGCCACTGTCTCCAGTTTGTCTGCAGACTGAAAGATTTGAGAGGCAGTTTTTATTTGCACGCTTTTAACTCCGCCCAGCCGGGGTAATGGAGCTGGTTGTGTGCAAGCAATTAATGCAACCACAATGCTAAAAGTGGTGATTTGTCATACCCCGCTGATACCTAATCATTATCTGGAATGTAACGCTCCTAAATGTGCTCAGTCTCGGTTGATGTTGGGATTCTGTCTGTCCTCGGGTTTCGATGGTCTTGCCCGGTACTCCCATTCCCACATGCACAGTCAAACACACAAACAGACAGACACTTGCAATAAGTGCACAAGATGTAGCTATGTTTCCGGTAATATGTAATGCTTCTTTCTTTTTTTCTTGTTTGCTATTACGTGTTGTGATCTATGGTGCCTTTGTCTGGTCTGCTTCACCGAATCACTTTGTCAAACACACATTCTCATCTGTGAGTTCATGAATACGGCCTGGAGTTCCGGCCTGTCATTTATTTTGACTCCATAAGCAACAGTGCCACTAATTTATCGTACCTCTAATTTAACTCCCTGGACACTCTACTTCCTGTCTACTCTTGCCCTTAATATGAAGGCATTTCAATTGCCATGAAGCCCCTAGGCTGACAGCCATGAGATTAGTATGAATTTATTACCCCCTTGGGTGCCATAGCCTGTAATAAGTTCCCCATTAATCGTATCCGTTGGGGAAAATTTGTTTAGGCCTTAATTACATATCATTAAAATTGGTCTTGATTCTCTGAGATTTGAGCTCAGAATTAGACTCCACATTTACTGCCTTCTTTTTGGCCCTTCTGACATCGTGTCTTTGCTTCGTCGATGGTTTCTTATGGCTTCAATAAAGTCATACATTTACACAGATATTATCATAAATGCATGTAAAGCTTTTGCTTCGTTTGTTTTTATCATGCAGTCTTTCTCTTTTTAATTTGTCTTTGTCTCTCTTTGCAAAGATTTCAACATATTCTTTATAAATACTTTATTGACTCACTTTAGTGCAAATAAAAATAAAATCTCTGAGCTCAACCGTTTGAAATGAAAGACTTTCACCGTATAAGGCTTGTCGAGCTTAGTTAGGCAGCATCGCAACACAGCACATCTTTAATGGAGGCTAACATTTTATACGTCTTTCTTCTGAGGGCCTTTTTGTTTACTCTGTCCAAGCTTGAAGCAGAATTATGGTTGTCTTTAAACCCCTCTCCATCACTTTTCAAAAAAGCACTTTGAGCTCCACGGCCAGCAATGAAAATCACTTTCAACTTAGGCTGAAGCAGATGACAGACTTGTGACCTCTAAAGGTTCTGGAGAGCAACTGTACCATAAATATTAACACTATATCACATGAAAATGGAATCTTAGTCAGAAAGAATACATTTAATCACAAGTGCATTGTTTGAATATAATCATCTCACAAATTAATTTACCTTTTAATATGAGTCTGCAGTGCTAATGTAAGAGGGAAGCTTTAAGTCTAGATTTTTTATTTTAAATCAATTGATAAACTTTAATCACCACCATCATACTGTGTCATCCCACACCCACCTCCTGACTTACATTTTAAAGTAGTTTTTCTGCTGTCTTGCCTCCACATTTGGAGCCTCGTCACACATTAGCTAAAGAAGAGAAAGTCCTCAAATTTCAAAATACCCTTAGAATTGGTGTTAGGCGTACACATCTCTGGTTATAATATAGAGTGCAACTGACATGGCTCCATGTATAAAATTTATTTTTCTGAGTTTGTAGGTCCCAGAAAGTAGTTTAAGAATCAGTGCCTCAACAAACACTGAAATGACCTTCATTTTGTTTTGATGACTAATACTTGCTTGATGTGAATCAAACCGTTAACATATCCATCCCCAAGTTTAAGATGCACATTTAAATCTGTGCTTCATGTAGTCCAGTTCAGTCTGACTACTTTGAATTGACAAATTCTGTTTTTTAATTAAATCCAAAGATGAACATTTTAAAGTGTGCCAGATGGTTTGGCAGGAATTAGGCTTCGATCTCTTCTCTTTTTTTTTAACCTTGACAAGAATGTTTTGCATAGAGACAAAAAAGTATCAATAAACTTGGCCAACTCCTACAATGTTTGTGTTTTTATAAACAGCTAGGTTCACCTTAGGCCTGTGCTTAAAAAATCAATATGGCAATATATCGCCTTCCGAAAGACTCATTTTACATTATGCAGTTCCCATTAAAGCCAATAGGGGGCAGTTGACGCAAAACCACATGATGTACTGCATGTTCCAAATCAAAACAAAAACTCAAAACTGAAATCAAAGATTAAGAAAACATTTTTGTATTTTTACAAACACCAGGCAGTCTGGAGTTGGACTTGAGTCATTCAAGATTCACAAAAACGAGATAAAACACAGCAGCAAGAGGACCAATGTCCCTGAACAAATGACAAGAACAGCTAGGCTCGCCACACAGCGTCAGTGTGTGCCGTCTGTGCCAGTACCAAATAACGCTTTCATGGTCACTCAACTTGTAAACGAGCTCAGAAGATGACAAAAGAACTTCTCTGCTGTATTTTGTAAAGACTTACGAACGTATAGAGTGTTGGGTAAGGAAGGGTTCAGACAGCTGCTCAGTGAGTCACATTGTGTAACTCCACTCGTTCATTCAGGACAGTATCCACACTGATTCAGTAGTTTGCAGATGTAAATCAAAAAGAGATTCTTAAATACTCAAGTGGACTGATAGTCAAGTGAAACCAATCTATTACATATTATACAAAACAGAGAGACAACAGGGAGCAGTATTTTAATAAAAATGAAAGACTATTGCATTTGCATACTAATAGCTCTGGCATTATAAACTAAATATTTTGGGTTACTTTTAGGATCTCTGAGGGTGTAAATTTCTGACTTTTAAGGATCCTTAAATCTATGTATCTGCTGTTATTCCCAACAAAAAAGAACAGCTGTTAAAGGGAATTCTTTGTAGGATGTGGTCATGATCCAAAACTAACGTATCGTGACAGATATTACAGCCTCTGTATTGTGATTCGTACGGTTTGTTGCGTCTGTATCGTGATACATACGGTATTCTGGCCTCTGTATCGTGATACGCACCGTAACGTGGCCTCTGTATCGTGATACGCATCGTAACGTGGCCTCTGTATCGTGATACGCATCGTAACGTGGCCTCTGTATCGTGAAACGCACCGTAACGTGGCCTCTGTATCGTGATACGCATCGTAACGTGGCCTCTGTATCGTGATACGCATCGTAACGTGGCCTCTGTATCGTGATACGCATCGTAACGTGGCCTCTGTATCGTGATACATATTGTATCATGAGATTGTGAGAAATACCCAGGCCTAGTTCACCTGTTGGCATTGGAGTCTTTGTGGAAATGGTCAGAATAAGAATTGTTTTGTATTGCCAAGTACATTTACATGTAAGAATTTATCTTGGTGTGTTGATGCAAAAAAAACATTAACATGGGAAATAAGGCTAAAATGGTTGGTGGTTTCTGTTGTGCACATGTACATAGTTATTATACATCAATCCTACAATGACTTTTCACCGGTATATAAAAAGGTCAGTGTAAACACTAATAACTATTATAGACATTCTTTTAAGGTTTATGGTCCCCAAATGGAACATTTATAGCATAAAATGCACAAAGTGTTTTACTTAGCAAAGTGGTCACTAAAAAAAAGCAAGATTCATAAAAATATAGAATTTCAGCTGACAAAATTCTATTAGTCCATGTCACGTTTGATGAAATGTTTTTAATGTTTGGTAGGATATTGTAGTTGCTGATGTTTATTTTATTATTATTAAGCCATAGGGATATCTGATGAAAATGTATTTGAAGCTACAGTTAAGAAGTTAATTAATCAAATGAGACCTTTAAGAGTCTATGGTCAGGGGGTTAAGTCCGACCATCAACTTAAATGAAGTCAATAATAATACCTGCAGCAGAAACTTTGAGCGACTGTTCTCATTACGAGCTGTGTGCAGAAACCTTTTCACAGCTTCATCACCCCCCCCCCCACACACACACACACACACACACACACACACACACCACCTGTAGAGTGCTCAACATTTTCTTAGCTCAATGCATTGTGCTGAGAAGAAAAAAGCTATCTTGCTTTTTTTTTTCTCTTGATGCTTTGACACCTTGTCCCGAACAAGAAAAGAGACCAATTTTAAGGGCAGGAACAATGTTTCACAAGTCCAGCCCTAGATTTACTTTTTTAGATGTGATCCCTACAGGATAAGGGTTATTTATATTGGCCTGCTGTATGTCTGCTTCCCCCAGTTAGGAACCTGGGAATGGCAACAGTTCATTGGAGCAGTCTGACTCGATATGCCGATGATTTATCAGACCACTGGGACCATTTGGGCTTGTAAAACATGAGGTGAAGCCAAGACCATTACGCTATGTAATCATCCATGGTGAGCCTGATACCACACTCCCTACTTCAATACATTTACGGTCCATGGACTAAAACACACATTTGTTGGTTGTTACTACTGCTCTTTAGGGTTTTTTTTTTGTTTTTTTACTTCCACTTTTTTCCGGCAATTATTTTCTCTTTTCAAAAGTTTAGTGTATGCCTCATTTGGGCAAATTGAGCATGTGTGGGAACCAAAATGTTCTCGACAAAGTATTTATTTTAATACATATCCTCGCATTTTTCTTTAATGAAGTTGTTTCTGCAAAGACAACACAAGGTACTGTGTTGTATGAAGCCGAATATTCACCACGTCCATGCTTAAAAAACGTTATCTTCTCCAATTACAACAGATAAATACGTCTTCTAAATTACTGCAAGCTTCCATCCGAGCTAAATACATGGAAATAGGTTCTCTGGCTCAGACTCAGTTACAATTCCGATTGACTTGTTAAACAGATGCTGATCCACAAACTATTTTCCAAGCATTTCAGTTACCAATTTTCCCTAATGATGCCTCTCAGGAAGACTGTATTCGTGAGTAGCTAAAAGTAGACTCTTCACTGCGACTGTGAGGGTTTTTTTAAAGGTTCATTATTGTACCATAACGGTTAAAGTTGTGTGATTAGATGTGAGGGCAATGGTAATTTGTCAAAGAAGTTTTTGTCCTGGCATACAAGATTAATTTCCATATCCCATCGTTTTTTTCCCTATGGACTCTTCTTTCAGTAAGCAAGCTGTAGGTCAGAAAGGTTTCACGCTAGAGTACAGAGAAAAACAATGTAAAGCCCATCATATGAGAGATGCTCAGACAGGTCTGCCCTGCTACCTTTGAAGAAATCCTTTTAATGCTGCTTCGCAATACTGATCAGAAAGTAGGTGTTCCACTCTTAACTTTTTATCTAGACTGACTCTTTGCACAACTCTTGCTGGAAAATGGACTCTTTGGGATTTGAAATCAAGATGGGTACAAGTTACACATCACACCTTTATTTTAATAGAAACAGGTTTAACTTACACATACTAACCTAAATGGGCCACATGGTATTAGAAATGCTATAGAACACTTGGACCTTACTTGTATAAACAGGGTGTTGATGTCCTTGTGAAACAGGAGTCTAGACAGACATCAGAGGTGTTGTAAGTGCTGGGAGTATAAAACAGGATATGTTTTACAGTTACCCATAACATTCCTCCATAGAAACTGTAATGCAGATTTTAAAAAAATCCAAAAAGAAAGCAACAGCTAAAAAGAAAAATACAGCAATCCCCTACTGTTGGACATAGAAGCACTTATTGTAACCACACTACCGTCTCCACCCAGGTTTTAAACTAAAAGTTTAGCCTGTTTTTACCCGAATGAAACTGAAAACTTTGATATGCCCTTTAAGTTTCATTGTAATGTATATCACAAAGCATTAGAGTCTAACCCTACGCAGAAGTGCTTCTACCTTTAAGATCTGATGAGACGTCTACGTCTCATAAGGCAATAAATATGAGTGCAAAGGAAGTTGTAATTTAGAGTTAAAGCAAATAGGTTTGAGCTTTCATTCAATTCTGTGCAGTTTTTCTGAAAACCCTCAGGTTGAATTCAAACATTACTTAGGTTTTAGAGGGCGTTTTTTTTTTTTTTTTTTAAGGTATCATTGGGTCTAAATGGGTTAGATATAGAGACCAATCCAATGACATGGTGAGTGTTAAGCAGTGAGCTGGTACGTGATGGAGATGTTCTGGACTGAATTATATTGAGATGCTGCCCTCCTCATGTAAACATGTGACAACATGTATTACAAAGAAAACCCCACACAAACTATGATCTCAGCACATACAGTTTGAGTGTGTTGTTTAAACTTCTCAATCACTTGACTCGGATCTAGACATCCATAAACAAGTAAGGCGTTCTTGCACATATGAGGATATTAATGAACTGCAACGCTGAAAAATGAGGTTATAAACAAGTAACATTCTTCATAGCCAACTTCAGTCCTCTGAACCACATTTTGAATAATTCAATGTGTATTTCATTTTGGCTATGAACTGCTAACCAGTAAACTTACAAAACTTTAAATAATGTTGATAATGAGTCCTTATAGTAACATCTTAGTGCTATATTTAAAAAGTGCAGCAAACATAAATCACGGCCCTTTTCGCAACCGCTGTTGACCGAAGCCTTTCTGTAAACTTTCTGCTGACTGCTGTTACTTAACAAACCATGGACAGCATTAGCTTCACTCTGTCCTCTATCCTCATTTGTTGTTAGGCTCACTTCTCTCAATGAACTGACTCAGACGACCGAAACATGGATAAGTTACCCATAAGGCAACCTGTCATAAAGTGGAAGTCTTGGCTGGTAATGCTACAGATATGTCCAACAGATGTTTAGACAACAGACAGGGTACAGCTGGATAATGTTGAGAATTTTTCCTGTTACTATCCAACCAATAGCAGTTTAGTTGTTTAAGAACCTTTTTCCACTGTCAAACTTTGGTTCACTCGTAGTCCTGCTAATGAGAATGTGAGGGAAGAACAGTATTGAACTGCTTAATGTAATGAGACAGGGGGTGTATTTTGTAAAGGAGATGAATGAGAATAGTACATGTTGAGTCAAAGGAGTCTCAATTTTTAATTTGGATTGGAGGCATACTTTTTCTTTTCTTTTAAGACAGTTATTCTGATATAAGGCAGAGCCTAACTTGTTTAGATGCAGTCGTTTCTCCTTGCGTCTCATAAAGGGCTTACGCTTTTCAGAGAAGGAGCCTTACAAATGGTTATTCCACCCGCTACCACAAAAGAGGTTCATATTATTTAGTTGTATTTATTTTATTTTGATGAAGGCGATAAGAGGGAGTGGGTGTCGAAGGCAGAATTTGGCTGACGTCCCTCCCTGGAGATATTATGTATCATGGGACACTTGTATGGCAAATGCATTTGTCCAACCACAGATTCGCGTGTAAACATCAGATTTTATGAACCCCACAGGTACAGCACTTTTGAAAAGGAGCAGATTTAAGGTCATGTTCCTCACATCTGTGCAACACATCACTTTTTAAAGTCATCAGTGTGAGCGGCTGTTCAAATAGTGTGGGGGCGGGGATGTGAACGTTACATTCATTTGAAGAAGGGGATTCATCATTGTTTTTAACCGACCCTGGTGTTCATTGAACTAACCCTGAGAATAAATGTTTGAGTGAATCTACAACCCTTGCTCTACGAATCAGTAACACATCAGCCATAAAATCAATATTCTCACTATCATGGTTGCACCAATAGAATAAAAAAAACAAAAACAATGACGAACAAAGAAATACAAAGCACAGACTTATTGTTTATCTGACTAGACTTGTTCTTGCATGCCTTTCCCTCTCATGTACATTCAGAAGCAGGGTTGTCATCTTCTTTTGACCCCATCCATCTTTGTTTCCAGAATCCCTGCCCACATTTCAAGCATCTCCTGTTCTTTCCATTTCGCTGTGGGAGGTTGGAGAGCGGAGGAAGGAAGCCTTTTGTGGTTCACTTGAACTAAAGTGCAATCCAAGACCTTATCAGCGTGCGGCGGCCCTCCGACAATGGGAAGTACATGTGTTAGTGAATGTGCTGCAAGCTGGTTCCTGCCAGACTTAGACACTTCCCAACATGTTCTCTCACAGACAACCTGCAACCAGTGCAACTAAAGTCACTCAGCCATCATATAAAAGCAGAATCAATTTAATTTCTCTTCTTTGTTTGCATTGCCATCACTTCAACCTAAAAAAAATCGTTTGTCACTTCATTGAATTCTTAAATAAAGTCATGCTAAAAATGACCTTAAAAGCGAACCACCTCTTGCCTTTTCATTGATACTCACACAAACTGTATTGATCTTTG
Organism: Symphodus melops; assembly: GCF_947650265.1. Lineage (NCBI taxonomy): Eukaryota > Metazoa > Chordata > Actinopteri > Labriformes > Labridae > Symphodus > Symphodus melops. The sequence goes on from NC_136698.1 coordinate 12,160,587, forward strand.
TGTTTGATTTAATAACACAATTTGACAAGGCTTTGAGCTGCAGAAGCACTAGTCCTGCTGGGCTGTAGTGATATTAAGACATGGCAGTTGCACATTGTGCAAGTACAGACCCTCTTGAAGAGACTTCCTCTCTGTCTCAGAGCTTTGAACTGAGGCCAGATGGCCTGCAGTTACTGAGTGCAGCAGGAGGCTTTGCTGCTGTGGATGTCGATGGCCTCCACTGGGAGGAGAAACAAGAGAGCTACCTAGACAGGAATCAAGACCCTCCTACTGTCTTCAAGATGTGCAAGTAAAAGTGTCAGTCAGGAGATGTGTAAAATGTCTTGGACCTTTAACGGGAACAAAGTCAGAAGACATGCACTCATGTGGAGCTTAAAGTGACATCATGTAAGCAAGTTATATTCATGTACTTATAAGATAGATAGATAGATAGATAGATAGATTTTCAGTCTTAAGTGAACTCGGTTGTGTGAACATTTTTCTTTTTATATCCTTATGCAAATTCATGTAAACACCCTGTGGTTTAAAGTTATGGGTCACTGGAAACTTTCTCATAATAATCTTTATTTTCAAATATGTATTCATCGGGAAAGTGCATCTTTGGAGTAATAAAAAAAAAACACCTCCCCTTTCTGACAGAGAGAATATTTAGACAGCTTGTAAGTGTGTTACTTTTGTATGCAAATGAACCAAGAAGGTCAGGTAAATAATACAAACAGCCTCACATACAAACTATTGTGGTTGGTGTTGCCAGGCAACACTGGCAATGGAAAAAGTGCCCATAGCCATATATTTTGGAGCCAGATGTGCTGACCACAACAACACAACAAGTAGTGAGTGTAAAGCCATTTTAGTGAAGTGTGGTTGAGCTCTGAATTAGCGCCAGAAAAAGTAATCTATTATTTTTTTTCAATTAAAAAAATCAAATCCTTTTATGTGGTAACTTGAGTCAGACCCGGGGCGCACCTGGTGTTTTTTCTTTTCTTTTTTTTCAGAGCCTATGTCTTTTTAGTCGTAAAAAAAAGGGCAGCGGTCAGTGGCGGTGATAAGCGCTTCAAGTTGAAAATCTGTTCCTAAAGGCACTTTGAGAATCCTCTGCGCTCTTTTGAAAATGTGCAATATTTCCCAGATTTTTGCCGCCTACGTATCAAGGCTTTATACCCACATCCTTTTTGCTCCATCTGTGCTGGGGTAAAATTATCCTAAATAAAAAAGCATACAATAAAAAGCAACAGATCAGTGTGGGTCATACAGCAGATGTTGTCAACAATCTGTTGTCATAGCAACATGAAGGACATGCTGCATTTTTATTCTCAGAGCACAAACGCTTCATACAATCACTCCTGAGCGCACATCTAGTATTGTTCTTCCCCGAAAAAAACACTAGGTGGACACAGGGCCTCAGTTGTTGAAAAGGATTTATTGATGTGAAAATGGAGAGTTCCATTTTATACCTTGGTTAACAATTAGTAAATTCCAGTTGCTGGCACGCATCTTATCCAGTTGCTTGAATCTCATTTGAAGGCAAAGGTGACCTCTCTGCCATCAGTTGATATTTTACCTCAGCTTAAATACAGTACACTGACTTTATGAATTGGAATTCAAAATAGCATAACATACATAATAAAAACATAATAGATAAAAAAAAAGAACAGTTGCCTGCTTTCAATGTAAACAATTAATAAAAGAGTGTATGTGAACCTCTTGAAGCCATACATTGTGATACAAGAATAAGACAATAGTAATGCTCACAAAACATTTTTATTTTATAAAGTATTGTTCAGGAACTAAACAAACACTGTCCATTAGTTTGAAAGAAAAGAAAGAAAGAAGACTGAACAGAAAGAAGAACCAACAAACATGACAGCGTTACACACGGATCAAATAAAAACCATTATATAAGCCGAAGATGAGGAGCACACACATCACAATCATACATTCAAAAGCTTGTTTGAAGACGTCTTGAGCAGTGATTTGAATGTGGATGGCTCAGTGCAGTGTTGAACATGTGTTCCAGAGGGAGGGGGCAGCTATGGTAGGAGGTAGGAGGAGGCGTGGTAGTTGAGAGGTCAGATGTTAATTTGTTATTGAAAATGTAGAAGCTTCATGACAAATCTCTCAACAACAATTACCCTGATTCACTTTCTGGTGACAAGGAACATACCGTTTACCTATGTGAGGTCTGGTAATTGTTATGGATTTCAAAGCACCAGAAACAGGCAGTTTGCGAAGAGGGAATTTATAATTTTTGCCGACTATTCTTGAGCCTCTCTGGGAGGAAAAAGAATTAGAAGGGATACAGTTTAACTATCTTGACGAGACAAAAGTCACACTTGCTGTATTATAGTCGTCAGGATCTCTCGACACTTTCTCACTGTCTCTGTGAAAGCAAATGTGATAATGAGTGAAATCACACAGATGGACGGTCATTGTTAAGCGCTTAAGCAATCAAATGAAGACTTCAACCCTGACTTAACACATGACACCAGCAGTTCTTTTATTCAGGGTTTTCATCAGAGAAGCGAAACACGGAACTCTGGGAAATCAGGGTGAATAAATGGTCCATTGTTCTGTGCGAAGTTGCATTGACCACCAGTTTCCCCTCTGTACCAGCAACGACCTCAAATAGCGTGCTAACAAAAAGAATATTAGTCTTGAAGGAAGGCAGGGGCGGAATTCATATTGTGATGCATTTACACTGCAAACCTTTGATTCAGCTACTTTGTAAGTTCAGCTTGCCGTATGCAGTAGAAGTAACTTAGGTCCATCCCTTGTTTGCTATTCTAGTTAATGATGTAGTAGCAGAGGGAGTACAGCTGGGTCCACGCTCTCCTTTATTCATCTTTTGACTTCTCTCTACCTCATTTTCAAAGGCAAGATGTGCATAACATGCTAGTTGATGAAAGGAGAGAAAAAGTACCTGCCCGCAGGTTTTATTTATGGATACACTGAGGATCTTTTTTTTCTTCTTCTTCTTCTTATGACCGGGCTCAGGGCATTGTGGCCACCAGTGAATATATTCCACACTCCAAAATGATGACATACACCAGGCTTTGTTGTGGGGGGGCAGGGCAGTGTGTGTACTAAGCTTCCCCGTGCAGTTGTTTGGTGTGACCTCTCCTCCCCATCGGTGACATACCATTAACTACAACACAAGCTCCTCTGTACACTAACATCCCTCGTCAGCGTAGGCAATATATTTTGTTTGTCTTTTTCAAAGGTGGCACTGGCTGCGCTTATTCTCCCCGCTGCTGGCTCGCGAGGCTCCGCTGCTTACCATACAGTATGTTACAGTGTGTTCAGATGTCCTTCAAAGGACGGGGAGGGAAGGCAGTTTATTTTGTAGTCATGTCACATTACTGTTCTTTCACAACTGATGTTAGCTGCTGACAGTCGCAATTAAGTGTAAAACAACATGCTGTTCCTTTCCCGTCAAAGCAAAAGGGCCCGAGAATGGCCGGAGGGATAACTCTTGTGCACAGACCCATTTAATGGACGTGGTGGAGTGAGCCATTGTGCTGGGGGGAAAAAGAAAAAAAAAAGAGTTGATAGTTTCATATTTTTTTTCTATTTTGTTGCGACTCATATATATGCAGTCTCTCTCACCCCCACCCTTCTTATTCTTCTCTGCACACTGTCTTGCTGTGTCAGTAGAGGGCTGGAAACTCATCTGACACTCAAGCTGAAATTTAATGTAAAAGTGTAATAAGAGCTTTGAAGAGAGTCGGCTCCCCTCTAAAACGCCGTCCCCTCTGAATTCACTATTTTCGGCGAGTATTGTTATGGGTTGTTGAGGCACCGCGGCTTCTCTCCGGTGAGAGTGGCATCCAACATATTGGCCTGTCGTCCCCGGTGATAATGGAGCCCATATTTTATGGGAGTTGTGCTCTAAGTGTAACTGAGAGGTGTTTGTGCAAAATTGGGGGGGGGGGGGGGGGGTGGCAGTGATGTCCCTTAACTTTGATTTGAGTGTTTGGGTTCCCATGGTTTGAAGATGAACAAAAATACTTTTCAGTTTCCACACAGGGAGGCATGTCTATCTCACACCATAAGCCTCAAATCCAAATCACTTTATCCTATATAAAAAAAAAACAAAAAAAACAATTCCACTAAGTGGCAAAGGGGGGAATGCTTGTTCTCAAGTTGGTGTCTTTTTTCATATGCAAACTTTATGTTTCCATTTAAGAGAATTTTGGAAAAACTAAATGTTGAATTTGGTTGGTTTGAGACATCTGGTAATCTAATGCTGCCTAACCGTACCTAGTCAATAGGTTAGCTCTCATTTTACCTTCTCTATTTATGAAAACTAGCTGAATTCAGTATACCATTTTCTAGTGGGACAGGAGTTTGAGTTTGCAATCCACAGATATACATAGTAGACACACATCAGGATTGGGTTAAGTACAATTAACCACTTGGGTGAATATGTACAGCATGATTACACCAAGTGAGCCTTAAACTGATCTCTAACAAGATGCTGAAAAAGAGGGTCCCCTTAGATTTACTGTGTGGTCAAACTTGATCTGTGAATAATCGCCAGCGATTGCGTCTTAGAAGATTTATTTATTTAGATTTATTTATTTATTTATTGCCACTGCTTGCTTCTGAAGCTTTCCTACATTTGTTGTTGAGGAAGAGTGCTGTGAAACACATCATCATTAAGAAGCCTCTACACATGTGGATCCCCTGATGTGACAGAATGTCAACTGAAACATTTCAGTATATGGGTTATGTTATTTCAGTGTCTTTAGAGTACTGCTAAGGAATATTATAAAGAGCAGAACACATCAATTGTAAAGCTACAGAATAGAGCAGATTTTTTTTTTCAGTAACATGTAGTATATGAGATTTGAAAAAAGAAAATGACACCAGTGTGCAGTACAGAATGTAGTGTCCCTTTGTGGGCTTTAATGTATATGTTCTCATTTTTTTATATGCTGATTAAAAATCATAAAAAAAACATTTACTTTTACACCACTAGTGTTGTCATAAAGTACTGACTTTATTAAAGTCTCGGTCTCTGCTCTGAAGTATTTTTACTCGGGCTTGTTTCAGTCTCAGACTGGGCGGACTTCAGATTTTGAATTGAGAACAGTCAGGATGCACACAAGATGATTTTTATTTTTGTTTATGGTCTTGGTCTTGTCTCGGTCTCGATCCCTGAATGTTTTGGTCTTGTCTCGCGTCTGGATTTGTTAGTGTTCTTGACTACAACACTATATCCTGCAGTGGGACCAACAGTCTTACAGCGACTCTGACACACACACACACACACACACACACACACACAGCTGATACGCAGACCCTGAATGCACTGCGGCTGGTTGTTTAACTAGTGATGGTGATAGCAGACAGACTTGTTTTGTAGATTAGTCACTGTTTGTTTTTGTTTTTTTTGTTTGTTTTTTTAACATTAAACATGACCAAAGTGGCAGCATGACGTGTTTCAGGTCACTTGACTGACATTGCACTTCCTGCGATGTGACTGTTCAGCATGCAGGTGAGACAATGTGAGAGGAGAGGTGCAGGTGTTGGTGCAGGGACATGTGGACAGTGGGACTCTCTCTCTCCCTCTCCCTCTCCCTCTCTCTGTGTCTCTGCTGCTGGCTGCTGTGGTTCTGCCCTCTCTTAGTTGTGCTGCAACTCGATAACAAGCCTTCCCACACAGGCCTAACATGTTGAAAGCAGTCGCAAGCACAATCATTTGAACTCTTTGGGGATCGTTTTCTAAATTAGTGGGGCTGATAATTAAAGAGTCGATCACTTTGAAATTCACTACATATACTCTTCAAACCCCACTATTTTCAAAAACAGGGGTGTGCCAGCGCAGGAGAGCCGAGCCAAGGGTAATGGGGCTTCAGTTACCCGGATGGTTTACAGATCACACAGGACTTTAATTTGCACTGACTGAATGATCCAGCTAGGTGTTGGTTAACCGAAAATAAGTGATCCTAGTTGTATCCCATACAGGAATGTGTGCTATTTAATTATTATGGTAACAAGCCTTAATCAAAGCCAAAATGGCAGATTCCATGTTTCCAAAAAAGCAAACTGATTGGTTGTCTTTGTCAAAAAAGACAGAACAGACACAGGCCTAACATCACCTCCAACTCGTTACACTCTGGAAAATGATAGCGATGCCATGCTGGCTACCAACATACCTTTGTTTCATCAAATGAAGGAAATGCCATTGATCCTAGATCCAGCTTTATTTTTGAAAATAAAGGGACTTGAAGAGTATATGTACCAAATGTTTGTATCACAAAGTGAACGATTCATGTGCTCCACTAAATTGTGCACCTGGATGTAATGACTGTGGGCACGGATTTGCAGTGGAAATTATTGCTCTCAGTTTACAAATCCGTGCGTCAATTCTGATGCTGTGTACCAGCGAGAACATACAGCTGTAACGCTAACCTTGAACATGATCAATAAGTCAATCAATTGTTGACTGCACCACAAATGAAGTAAACTCTAAAGATCACTGTTTTATGCTAATTTAAAAAAAAAAACAGCTCCAGAGCAGAACTGCCTCCACAGTTGTGCGCTCACATTTAAAACGTGTGTGTTGTTATAGAGGGAAATAAATGGCTCATGCTATCTTTTAATTAGTTTTTTTTTTTTTTTGTATTTGCATTTGCATTGATAACTGAGAAGACAAAAGGGTCACAGTCAGAAAAAAATGATTTCATTTTCATATCAAGACAAGGATGTAAAGGTTTTTACAAAAGTGAAAGGTGACTGGATTTTGGGGGGATGGAGAGGAGGCAGAGAGCAGGATATGCAGTATTCACTTTTAGCATGGTTGATTGAAAGTTAATTTGACTTAGAGGTGCAAGAGTTATAAAAATTAGGAAATAACTGAGGTTTAATGTGATCTTTTAGCAGATTGTCGATTCTGAATCTGACTTTTTTTTTTTTCATTACGTGGTGGAAGACTCCAAAAACTTCCAACAGATCAGAGTTTGACCAACACTTGACTTCCTCTGCCCAATATGAAAACCTTTTCTCTGAGCAGTTGCACAAAAGCAAGTCACCATTACATGATGTAACTGATAAACATCGGCTCCTGATATTGGTTCATGCCACAATATTTGCTGAGGTCTCCAGGGCTCTTTTTGTCCAACTTAGAAGTTTAGCTGATGCATCAGTTCCTTCCTAATTTCCTTTATTGGATTTTTTTTTTTTTTTGTCTTTTAGTCTCAACTCATTCCTGTTAAATTTTAAAATCAAACAATGTGTTTCATTATTAAAATCTTGCGTGAACAACCTTCTGGTGTTGTACAGTGACAGTCAGCATCACCAACAACATCAAATATGGCCATAAAAGACTGAAAAGGATGTCAAAATGTCAGCTTGGATTTATAAAAGGTTCTTCTGTTAGATGCTGTTTAATTCAGCATACGCTCTGGCACTTTAGTGTCAATTTGTCTGTTTACTTCTCGCTCCATGTTTGCATATATTTGTTTATGTTTGTGTAAGTGCTGTAAGATGTACTCACGGATTTGTCAATCTTTTTCACTGTGTGTGTGTGTGTGTGTGTGTGTTTTGCATGATCAATTGTTCTCCTACAACGAGCCAAGTGAGAAGGGATAGCTGAGCAGCACCGAGCTGCGTCAGCCCTAATCTGTCTCTTGACACTTCAGCCTTATTTCGCAGCAGAATAGCCATATTGATCTCTCTGCCTGTTACACAAATAAATAAATAAGTCGACTACACTGCACCTGAGTTCACAACCTGCCCTTGACAATACTGTGTGCGTTTGTGTTGTCGAGGTGGAGGGGTTGCAGTCTGTGCAGCAGGGGAGCAGAGACTCGGGAAGGGTTCTGCATTGTTGATCCAGTATGACATTGATAGACAGCAGCTGAAGGAAAGCTGATAGCCATGTTTGGCTTGCTGTTTTTTAAAGGACGGACGTGACTGCCGATCCAAAGTTGACTGAGCATGAATTCAGCAGGTGATCGCCCCAAGTGGTTGTGCCGTGTAGAGGTGAGGAAGGAAACTTTTCACATATGACTTGCTTGACTTTCCATCTTCATTATTATTCCTCCCTTGATCTTCTTGTTTCTGCCAGGGTTATTTTTTACATGTTTTTGTTTCTCTTTGCTGAACAAGACCATACCTTTTTTATATATATATATATATATATATATATACAGCTTCCCCTCTCTCTGAGCCAACTCTTCAAGATATAAAATGTTTGGACAGATGTCAGACTTCCTTCTTGAACAGTGCTCATACTTCACTGACAAATATGATCGAAATAAAAAGAAAATATTTTTGACTGCACTGTCGCAATAATAGTAGTTCTGGCTGGCCAGTCAAGAAGCTGCTCATCGAGGGATCCAGTTAGATGGGTAAAAGTCAGACCCATATGCAGTCTTGTTTAATGGGATGAGCCTATTTGTTTTCATTTATTTAATCACGTTATCTCGACTTGATATAAAGAATATCGTAGAGTTATTCAAAGAGACGTTAACGGCCAATTTGGCCACAAACATCCCACAATTCTGGTCATTTATAACAACGACTGGACCTACTGTCTGCTCGAAATGATAACCTACATTTAACAGCAATAAAACGCACAGAATAACAATCAAGCGTTTGTTCTTTCTGTACTGTGTATAGCTGCACTCGTCCTGCACTCGTCCTTCGTTTGCTGTCATTCGGGAAAAAAAACGGCTCAGGGCCTGATTCACTGAAGGATTGCGTTGCATCCACTAAACACGTGCAAATGACGACTTTTAGTCACAAAATACACAGAGGGGTTTAAACTTAATGCACTGTAGAGAAAAAAGTGCCTCTGTGCGTCTGTGCTGTTTGTATTTAAGTGATCCATTATGCAGTTATTTGGGGAAAAATTGGCCCCTTACTATGCAAATCAGCCTCATTCTGAAAAAGTGTCAAATTCCCAAACTCCGGCACTAACAGCCAGGCAAAGTGGAGCAACTAAATGTCTTTGGAGACCAGGTAGTGACTCCACCGCAGTGTTTATCAAACTTTGCAGTGATGAAAACAATTATTTGACCTCTGTATGAGTTTCACAATAAATGATCGCTGTTTAACATCTGTAAATATTCACATTATTATTTTTAACGTTCTACATCCCCATCTGTGACGATGGTCTGGAGCACAGGGATGTGAGGATGTTTTTTGGGTTTTTTGTTTTTTTTTCACGCTGCATTTGCTTGCTTCATTCAGTGAGGAAGCTTCAGTTTGAATGGTGAAACTCAAAACAACAGCAAGAAACAGACCACCGTCTGGGGACATCACAAACTCCTCTCCTTCTGACCTGTGGAGCAAGAGGAGACAGTACATTTGATAAGAGTATCGATTGTGATTGGTGATTTTATATAGGTGATAAAAAGGGGGGGAAATGGGCAGCAAATATTGTCCATGTGTGAGGAAACACAATATTTCAAATACCATTTAATCATTTTTTTAAATATTTTTTTATTTGGTATGGTTCCCAGTTGGACGTTTTTACTTTTGATATCTTTAACTGTTGGACAAATCCACGGGATACTGGCTTAAAGCCAGTAAATACCGGCTTATCTAAACCCTGGTGGCAACTTAATTGAGTAAATGTTCTGATGACAGCTTTTTCATTTATAGATTAAATATATATTTTTTAAAAGAATAAAAAGTTTCCCCTGACACAATACATTCTCTTTAGTTTCTCTGTCTGCAAAGTGCTAGAAACTTAATCTTGAGACCCCAAGGGTCTCGGGGAGTACTTAGCATTGTGTCAAATCCTAACAAAAACAATATCACAAGCTGTTAGCTATCTTTCCATGTCTCTGGTTAGCCTCACTTTTCAAAGTGCCACTTGACACTCTTTCTGGGGGCCTGTAGCAGCTGCTGTTTTTCCAAGCATAACACTGTAAGCCAAAGTAAAAGAACAGCTAAAAGCCCCTGACAAATTAATCTTAAACGGGGACTGATGGCCAGAAAAGCTGTAGAGTTTTTAAGACTGCTTTTTCCTCTATGACTTCTTCTGGCCTCATTTACCTCTGCGCTACACGCTACAATGAAACTTCAAGAAAACAGGTGTTAGGAGTATCTAATGCAATTACACAACTTCTTACCTGAGAGAACAATTATTTGACACAACATATCAATTTTAAAAATGATAATCTGGTGAAAACTGTTATTTAGAAACATGTTTCTTACACACCTTGGCACAAAATACACAAATTCTCAAAGGGGACTGACGGACATGCATCAATGAAGAGATGTCAGAGTGGGGCTTCTACACAGGGAGTAAATGGGAGCTGTTAAGTGTCTTGCTTAGGGGCACTACGGCAGTGGAAAGTGACCTGTTACCTCTCCAGCAACTGGACCCAATTCCATTCTTTGGTCCACATCAGGACTTGAAGTGACGATCCATTGGTTCCAAACCCAGGTCATGATGCTTTGTGAATGAATGCGTCGCCAGTTTGACCCCCTATCTGGCTTCATCCATTAACTTCTTTTCATGGCTGTCCGACATTATCTCACTGACTTCTTTCATCCTGCTGTCAGCTTCTTCTTGGTCCAGGTAACTTCTGTCCTCGTGACATTGACATACCACTGTGGTTCACCTTATCCAACTTCATGACATGATGAGCATTGTATGTTTGTATTAAAATACATGTTGTACTTTTGCCAGTAGATAAAACAACACGTTGCCATATTGATATGCTGTCCCACCACTCTTGACTCCCAGCAGCACACGTTCTGTCTTTATAAATGCTCCAGTTTCTGTGTGCGTTGGACTACTCTTTGTTACTGCTCCTTACTGTGTTCGTCCTCAGTCTTTCCTTTTGTGTTGTTTGAGCATGTCATCAGATTTCAATTGTTATAGGATAATAAGTTGATATATAGATGGCAACAATAATGTGACTTCTCCTTTTTAGAATTTTTTTTCTGTGCATTTGCCATTTATCAAAGAAGGTATGATTCACATTTGACAATTTCAGATGACATTGCCTTCAGTGCAGAGCATCTCTGTGTTCACTTGTGAATATTTTAAAAGCAGCCTAGAAAGCAGATAGATGTTTTGAAGCAGACAGCAATGTCAGCAAAGTGATGTAAAGTAAAAGAAATAAATAGAGCCACCTTGTCTTGCTAAGTGAGTTGTGCTTCCTCACAGTGGCTGAGCCCTAAGTTGTTGAACTAATTAATTCAAGAACAAATGTCCCCAAAGGCTGCAATTAATGATAAACTTATTCGACAGCATGGTGGCCAAGAGGTCTGGATCTTGTCATGGTGACCACGCTGCTGGTGGTGTTACTTACTCAGCTGTCTCTTGAAATAAACTGAAGAAAGGGAATTCAATGTGCAAGTGTGTGTGCATGTTTCTGTGTCTGCTTGGACACATGTTTTAGTCAGTTAAATTTTTACCAAGACACCGCCAGCCTTCGAATAACCCTTCACTCTAGTTCTATCTCTTGACATTTGACATGACTCTTATAAGGTTTTATTGACATCATGGCCCACACTGAGTTGAAGGGATATGAATGTAACATATAGACAAGTGTTGTGTGTGAGTGTGTGCTTTCTAATGAGTCTGTCAAAGCTGAATTCTCAGGAGGCGTCCTTCACACTGCCTGACAGAGACTGTCAATGCTGAAGAATGAGCGCTGATTCACTGACCTCCTTTCTTGCTAACTCTTTCAGACTCGAACAGCTGCACCCCGGCCATTTACAATTCTGTTAAAATGCCCCCCTGAGCATGGCCAACATAACTTGCCACACTAAACAAGGAAGTGCATGGACGTGGGTGAGAGAGAAGGGGACAAAAATAAGATGTGACAGTCATTTCAGGCAGGCTTCGTTCAGAGTAGCCTCACGCCTCGCCAGCTTCCCTTCAGTTTGACATCCCCAGAGGTTAATACCTCTCACTGCGCTGCAGTGACTCTAACGACGCAAGGCGACGTCAAAGACGTAGAGTCAGTGTCAACAGATGTAAACGCTTTATGTGTAGTACTTAGCACTGGTAATAATGTCGTGTTTGAGTCTCAAAAGTTCAAATTGCCATTATCACAGAGAGACATGCCCCGACTTTATCTGCTGAATTACTCAAGAGAACATTAAGCTAATCTCACGGCTTCGCCCAGTGGTTTGTAGTCGTTTACAGTATCCGTTTTGTGTGCAGCTATGCAGCATCAACCCACCCACTGTTTGAGACGCTCTGGGAGGAAGCAGAAATATCTAAAGAATGGCAGGAAGGCTTCCTGGTACACCTAAGAAAGGAGACATCAGCAAATGCAATAACTAACTGAGAGGAATCGTGCTTCTCTCAGTGATTGGAAAGATTTTCAACAAAACCCTCCTCGGAAAAATGAAGTAAGCCGTGGATCCACTGCTACAGGAGGCTTTGAGCCGAACAGATTATGTGTGGACCAGGTTGCAAATGTGCGCCTAATGTTAGAGCAATCTTTGTAGCAGAATTCTACATCATCACAGACTACAAGAAGGTATTTGACTGCACTGATGGAAGCATCCTCTGCAAATTGATTAAAAACTATGACACTCCAGAAAAAACATAATCAGGAACACCCATGGCAGCATAACCTGCAGAATGATCCATGGAAGACAGCACTCGAGACGCTTTCAGGTGGAGACTTGGGTTCTCACTGTCCCCTTTCCTCTTCTGCCTTGTTATCAACTGGATAATGAAGGACACGACAGCACAGAGGAGAAGCAGGATCCAGTGGACACTCGCAACAGAGCGAGATTATCTAAACTTCGCTGATGGCTTGACTTTGCTATCTTATAGTTGACAAGAAGTACAACAGAAGACAAAATTCCTGGCAGACACATCCTCACAAGTACTGTAGGCCTTAACATCCATATAGAGGAAAACTAAAGTCCTCAAGGTCAACTCAACCCCTGAAGACCCACTGGCCCTGGATGGAACAACACTTGAGGAAGTAAAAGTCTGTACATACCTCGACAGTGTCATAGATAAGCAGGGCGGAATGGAAGGGGATGTCAGAGCCAGAATCGGCAAGGCAAGGGCTTTATTGATGCAACTCAAAAACATCTGGTGGTCCAACAAATTTGGCGGCGAACAAGCGGAGAATTACGAGGGCAACAATAACCATAGTTCAGAAAGAACTGCCTGAGTAGGATCCTACATATCCACTGGCCAGATACAGTCAGTAACAATGACCTCTGACAGAGGACAGGTAAAAAACCTATGGATGAGGAGATCAGGTGGAAAAAATGAGGATGGATTGGCCACACACTCCAGAAAACCAGTAACAGCGTCGCCAGACAGGCCTTCAGATGGAACCCCAAGGCAAAAGAAGGAGAGGTTGGCCTAAGGACACTGGGCAGATAGATCTCGAGACTGCAACTAAAAGAGCAGACTAAAGTGAGCCAAAATATGGAGAGAGAAAAAAAGTTCAGGACAAAAAACTCTGAAGGGTCTATGCTAATAAAGAAACTAGTAAATAATAATAAGTGATTAAATAAGTAAATAATCACTTATTATTGTGCTCGGCTTAAATAAGTTTTTCAGAAAAGATACAAGAAAAGCATTGTCCCCTGATTTATGCATAGTTGCATTTTGTACTTTGATTTGAGAGTGAGTATCTCTCCTGGAGTGTGTGTCTTTATCTCCATCTGTTTTGGACATTGTAACAATATTACAAAGAGTGGGAATGCTGTTAAGCTTTCATGATATGTTACTGTGGACATTGTCAACTGCAGACAAATGCTGTACATGTTTACAAATCACAAGGTCTTCATGTGTGATAGTGTTTCACACATATATGTTAAAGGACAAGATAGCCTGTAAGTGTGCTGAAACCTCTTTGTTTGTTGTCCTTCAAGAGAAAACATAGTGCCTGTCATGGCTTTACAAGAGAAGACAATGTCACATGTAGATGATGTAAACTACTATTTGTATGCACAGTGCTGTCACAAACATTGGATGGTGACTACAAACATGGGCAGATGATGATTTAAATGAGAGCCATTGAATGTGGCCTTTCTGAAAATGCAAAGTCCATCGTTGTAATAACATTCAGTTGCAAAGCTTGTTGGAAGAAAGTATTATGTGTTTTAAGATCTGAATCATACCCATACGATGATGTTGTCCCGTACAAGTCTTAACGTTTGTAAGCTGTGCTTGTAATCTTAGTATTTTACAGAGTTGGTAAACGCAGAAAGTCTTTGCATCAACCTGGTTCCCATTTCGGCAGGTGAAACAGTCAGTGTGATCTGTATTGCTTGTTTTTAGTCTTTACTTTGTCATCTCTTTGTGTGTGCATTTATTTTTTATCTACTTAAACTCTCTAAAGTGCAGAGTTTCATCCAACTTCCAGATCATTGAACCTATCTGTATCTGACAATCCACCTTCACTTCCCCTTACTTACTTCCTGTCTTGAAAATGGAGAGTGCATAAGGGGAAGGGGGGGGGGGGGGGGGGGGGGGGAGTCCATGTCTCACTGTTAAACTGAGCTAAATTAGGAGTTAGGCTGGTTGTGGGCGAGGGGGGATGTGGTTGTGGCGGTTTGTGCTGCTGGCAAAGGGTGTGTCAGGGCAATTTATTAGCTTTCTAGGCATGCATGCATGTGTGTGTGAGTGAGTGTGCAAGCGTGTGTGTTCCCAGCCTTTGGCAAGCTCAATGGCTGAGGCACAGCTGTACTGCTATCCTAATATGGAGTCATTATGGCTATACACAGGGTGCCTCCAGTTAATTCACAAATGTGACCATAACAGCCTACTTTTCTGGATGGCTATCTTGTGGTCAATGCTTTTTTTGGATACAGTGACCTGAAGCAATGTTGTAATTTCACTACTTTGCCTAGTTTGATTGAACCACTTAGACGTAGTATTACATTCAGTAGCTAACAGGTGTTCAACATAAAAACATAGATTGGTCCCTTAGGGAGGGGGGCATTGAGTACATGCTGGAGTGCTGCTAGTTTCAGTTTCTCTGTTTGTGTATGTGTGTGACTACTCGATTGTGTGTAATTACATGCAAATGACCCCTCACTTGTCTTCACTGTGTGTGCGTACAGTAACAGTAGTCTGATCAATGCTCAAATAGAAGGAACACAGTGATAAGGTTTACATACTGCTGGTACCAGCTTTGCTTCAAAACTGCCTTCAGCTGTCTTCAGAGGCTAAAACAGATGCTAGGGGACACTTAGCCTGCAAAAAGCAATCTACAAGACGTGTTCATGGTGGTTGGGGAGTGAAAATACAAACCAAAACCAAAAAAAAAAGTACAAATACCGTCGCTATCAGAGTTTGTAAGCACCTGCAGGTCTTGCTCACGCCGGAACATTTTAATTGACCAAGCAAAGAAAAAGAAAAAAAAGCCACTGAGACGGCATAGAATGTACGAACACCCCCGCCTTGTCTGAACCAACGGCTGCTTTCAAAGCCTCATCAGCAATCCTTTGCTGTAATGAGGGAGTTTTGGGGAAATTGGGAGATGGTGTCAGTTTGCTGTCTCTGAGCTGTGGGTCCTGCTGTCCAAAATGTGGATTAGCGGGAGAGAGGTGCTGTCAAAATATGATAGGCGCAGGCATCAGCACAAAGTTAGAGAGAGGGAATCCAAGTCGCCATGCCTAGACATGCAGTTCTTTTGAGCGCCACACAAATGAAGTCTCTGTAGACTGTTATGAAGCAAAAGAAAAATACACACTTTTGAGTCGCAATAGCAGCACAAGCAATCTTTCTTCTGCTCGTTGATTAACCAAGTCTTAAACCAAAGAAGCACAGCACCATCGAAAAAGGACCTTAAGCCCCTTGTTTGTCATTTTTTTTCTGAAAGTAATCATGGCTCACCCAGGCACAGTCAAAGCAATAAATATTTATGCCTCTTTTTTGGAAATGTAAACCATATAAATTTTTTACCCACCTTTGCTTGAGAGCATATGCCCTTGATGATAACAGTATCATTTAAATGTTTTTTTCTCCCCATTTTCCTTGTTTTCTCTCTCCCATTATCTCTCTCTCCCATTCACCCCCACCTGCACACACACACACACACATACACAGTGTTAACAAGCGTCTTCCTGCCCTGTCTGTTACTGGTGAGACAGCTCCACAAAATGACATGGCGAGACGGTGGTGTGGGTCTTTTTGTGTTCATATTTATGTCCCTGCATGTGTCTGTATGAGTGGGTATGTGGCTGCACTTGCACCATGTGACCACCAGCCCGCTGTCAGGGCTCATGTTGCCCCAGACGATAACAATAATCATGGGATTTGATTGCCAGTTCCCTCAGCCCTTGTAATTGATGAGTCCAATATTTACTCTGTTACCTGTGTGTTGTAAACATTCATTACAGAGTTCCTTCTCAGATAGGTGAGCAGCACAGAAGAATGGGACACGTCCTGCCTGCAGGGACCAGCTGTCAGTTTGACTAATGACAGAAATGAATGAAACCTCATAATTACTTTAGAAAAAAGGACAGTCTCCACCTTATCTCGGGCCAATATGCATTTTAAAAACTTTTGGCGGGTTTATTAAATTCCACCCCTCCCCCACCTTCACAGTCACCACCTACCCCCCCCCCCCCCCCAACCCCCAACCCCCAGTAATACATTACAGACAGAGGCAAGTTCTCAAATTTCAAATTTAATTTTGTACTCGCCATACACACACAAGCTCCATAATCAGATTGGGACATTATTGTGTTTCTATTGACATTAGCATTGTTATTATTTTGTACTGTGTAAATATCAGTAACCAGAGCACGCCTTGTTTGCTTTGCCAGGAAGGGATTATTTTATGTATTTATTTTGTCCTAACACTCGAAAAAAAAAAAAAAGGCCTTTCAAGATGATATCTGATGCATTCTATTATCGGTAGATGCTCTGTGGGTGCTGTGATGCGGTACGATTTTAATGTAGAGCTGCACAAATTAAATAGGCTACCAGGAGTTTTCATGTCTGCTTTATTGTGACACCCCATATAGGTGACACTGCAACTACAGGGAGCCACAAAATGGGATATCAATGAGACACACCATATTTGCTATTATACAGAAAGCCACAACATGTCAGGCCATGCTTTTAGAGTGTGTTTGTGTGTGTGTGTGTGTGTGTGTGTGTGTGTGTGTGTGTGTGTGTGTGTGTGTGTGTGTGTGTAATTGGATAAGTCTCCAATAATGTGCATGTGTTTTTAAGTTGGTGCACTGTGAACCACATGCACTAAGTCTCAGGAACAGGCAGCGGTGCAATGAAGTGCAAAGCTCTCAGCCAAATCAGGTATTCAAGATAGAGGGATGGAGAGATAGATTAATGGCAGTCGGGATGGAGAGTGGGTAGAGGAGAGGAGAGGGGGGACAGATATGGGGCGAGCCAGTGCAGTGATATACAGTAGGCCCTACTTAGACAAGTCGACTCCTCTGTGCCATTAGGGCCTAACAGGGGGCCGCCTGTGGGAGAGCCACATTGTGAGAGTAGAAAAAGCGAGAGCTGCTATCAAATAAACAGGAACGTCTGCTACTGTGTGTGTGTGTGTGTGCGCGCGCGTGTCTTTACGCAACTCTTGTCCGTTTGCAGCATCCCTTCTTCCATGTTGCTCTTCCAAACACACATGCAGCATTAAACATCGTGCGAAACTCGACTCAACTTGATTCCATTTGAGTAGCTATTCTCTAATGTATTTTTTGCCGAGTGGAATCCCACATAGAAGCGTGTAATACGGCATATTTGTGTCCTATGGAGGCAGACAGCTGATCGTGTCCATTCGTCATGCTGTCAAGTTAATTACCAGATTGAAAAGGGGAATGAGATTACCCCCTCCCCCTTTCCAAAGGACACTCACACCTCCACACTGGCAACACACGCAGCCACACTTAGAAGAACACACACCCAAGTGTCAGAAGGAAATTTTCAATGTGCCATAATAACAACTTACTGGAGAAGAGTAAGCAACAGAAGAAGTAAAGGGAAGAAACTCAACAAGGTCAGACAACTTTTGTCTTCAGCTGTGAGTGTGTGGGTTACAATGAATGACACGGCAGGTAACCTTTACATGTTTAACTTCACAGGGAGAAAGATTGCTTTTTTTTCTTCTTCTTCTTTTTTTTTTTTAGCTCTCCTGAAGGTCTCTTTTCTTTAGCTTTATTCCTGCTCGCCTGTAAGTCTTATGCACTTGAACGGTGTTCTGTCTGAAGAAGTCTCTGTCCGTTCTTTTGCAATCAAAGAAGACACTTTGAAAAGGCGGACAGATCATTAGCTCATGATGAACTGAAGTACTCCGGGCGTTGAGGAGGAAATCCTCAATAAGCGATGACTAAAGAGGATTGATACAAGTGGGTATAAAATCTGATTGTCCCAGCTGCAGACAACCTTTCTTCGCCCCAGGTGAGTCCTCTTTATCTTTGCATGTTTGAAGCCAAGCGCAGCTCAAACAAACTGGCTAAGACCATATGTAACGCCTTCTGGCACTCAGACAGTCACGTCTTCGGGTCTTGATAGTTTTCCCATTCTACAGATTGCCCCTATTATGACGACGCATGCTGAAGATCTGAGCTATGTGTTCACCAGGCTGCAGAAAACGGCGCCTACAGAATGTCTCTCAGCCCTGACAATAATTCAAAGATGAAAAACACTGAGGGTTTTTTTTTTTTTCTTTTTTTCTTTCCAGTCTCTGACAAACACAGGTATCATAGGGTACAGAGAGAGGCTTTGATGTGTTATAGAGGTAGTGAATGAATTACAACAGAGGACAGACGCAGGCCTGTTGCAAACTTTGAAGGCAATCCGAGACCCTTGGGAGCCAAGACAAAGAGTACTGCCATATCAAACAAGTTGAGGTGATTCACTGGTGCATGCGTGGATCGTACTCATTCAACAAAACCTTGATTAAACGCTGACTCTTCCGCCTTTTCGTCTCATCCTGACAGCCACAAGTTTTATCCAGGAGCCCAGAGTAATTTGTTTACCTGTTTTGAAGCAGACCTTCTAATGTAACACTTTCTCAATATCCTCGCTGGTCATGTAACTAAGCATCTCTATTAATAACTCTGTCCCTGCAGGGTTTCGAAAAGTCAAAGACTGCTTAGTTGAGATGTGATGAGGCTCTGTGACAGCACCCAGCTGGCCAAAGTTCTGCAAGGGTGGCCTAAGTGACATCATAGCAAGTGATGCATAACAAACCGCCAGCACACCAGTCGCGACCCATGAAATAATCTCCGACAGACGAGGACAAGGGCCATCTTGGCTCGCACTCCCACCCGATGCCCTTTTGCCCCATCCTCCGCTATCACAAGAGGCCGGCCGGCTCTCAGAATGTGTCAAATGCACAGCCTGTATTGTGAAATAGGAGAGTTGCTTCTTGTCAGGTGATGACAAGTAAGTGGCAGGGCAGGAAAAAAAAAAAAATCACAGGCATCAACCCAGATTTTTTTTTTTTTTTTTTTCCACACTACTTTCTCATGCTGTCAATTAGGCTCAATCAATCCGGTGGTTTCTGTTTAGAGTTGTTATAACAACTCCAGTCTGTCTTCCCATCATTCAACACATAATAAATACACTCCACAAAATACGTTATCTCAACATTCTGTCAACCTCTTGCAGCGGCTGCCCTACTAATTATGCTGCCACACTGAGCAAAATGAGCGCTGCTTCATTTGAACACAACTGGGGGGAATATGAAACGAGTCAAACCCCAGACTTGTTTTGGGTTTGTCAGGACATCTTTCTCCCTCTAGCCTCTCCGAAACTCAATCTCTTTAGTGTCTTCTGATTGAAGATATGAGCCAGAACTGCAAGAAAAAGTGACAGTGAAAGTCATCTCCTGAAATGATGGGACGTGATTGGCTTCTAATGACTCTCCTCCCGGCTCTATTGGCGAAAGTGTGAGGTGAAGCGGTGCTTATCAGTAAAAGAAGTCGGTCCACAATGTATTATTAACAGGTGAAAGCGGGCAGCGTTTGCTTGGCTAAAAAGGACTTAAGTGATGCAGGAGCCACACTGTCAATCTCAGCCTTCCTCTGAGAGTCAATTAGGTGATAAACAGGACTACATGTCTTTGGCAGCTTGGAGACGGCTGATAGGCTGTCCCATGGATGTCCTGGGGCAAGGTAAACTGACAGTGCAGCTTTGCCATCAGGGATAGAGGCAGAGACTAAACTGTGTGACCGGCCCTGCCACATGAGAGAGGAGCTATGTGTGTTTTTACGTTGGTAAGCATGTGTGCGCACTGCGTTATGAGTTGTCTTTGTGTGTGTGTGTGTGTGTGTGTGTGTGTGTGTGTATTCGTTTGTGCTCTCGAGGCTGACTGAACAGAGGACATGCAATGTGGTAATGATGTTTCTCAGAGTTTGTCCCAGTTTGGACAATAATGCTGCTGATGGTAAAATGTTGATGGTTGTGATCGGTGTAACAGGGATGGGGATGTCTGTGAATATTTATAAGTTATTGTCCTGCCAAAACACATTAGTTTCACTGCCACCAATGAATAATTGTCTTTACTATATATAGCATACTGTGCAGAAATGCAACTGTGGGTTTCATTGAATCATCTGTATTCAGCTTTACAACACCATACATGTTTTTACACAGGAGTTTATATATTTTTTTCCTATGCTTAGAGGAGTAAAGTAAGAAAAAACATTATTCATAACTTAAATTACCTCTACAGTAATATGCATGTGGGAGGAAGACTGTAAATAACTTGCTATTGTTTAGGTTTATTTCCCATTGTCAAGTCAGAAATTAGGCCTGTGAATGACATGATTACACACTAATTAAAAATATAGATCCCCGGTCATATGTAGGAACCTTATTCATTAGAATGAATTAAATGAAATGTATACTTTGTACTGTGCATTATCTTTATTGCATTATGTATGTTTCTGCTACAGTGAACCTTTCCACCAGCATGGTCAAAAAAAACAATATATCTCTGCAGAGGAAACTGAATAAAGATATTCTGGTTGAACACTAACAGTGACTTTTTACTATATAACTGTATAATGAAGTCTGTCAATATTATTAGATAATACTCTCATCAATTCTTCCGCTCTTTCATTTACACTCTACTTAGCTGGAAAAAGAGGCTCAACAGATGAATTTTAATGAGTGGTTAGCCATTATTACCCTCATTATTTCCCAATTAGCCGACTGTACACCACATCAGCACAGCACACAAACATCGGTGATTGTGCCATACTATAAATACATCCGTCTTATCTGTAAATAGCAAGAAACTCAATACCAGGCAGTAAAAAAGCTTTATAATGTATAGATCATTGCACTGCAAGAGAAACCAATCCATTGCACTGCTCAAATGCATTAAAGACAATGAGGGCTTTGTTAAATTCAGAAGCCATCCAAGGCTCAAAATATAATTGGAAACAATAACAGAATATCTAAATAAGTATCAGTAATTCAGCAGTTGGACAAATACAAATGTCAGGAGGGGCAACTAAAAACTGAGCCTGCATATTTTTGTCTTGCTCGTGGCAACAGGCTGTTTTCAAAGTGCATTAGCAAGGGGCTAAATGCTATGACAGAAAATGTTCACAGAGTCTGAGCCAAGAGTCACAATAGAGAGAAATGCTACAAATGTGCTGCTTCCATTGTCTGTGCGTTAATATACAACAGTAAGAAATGATTGTTGTTGTTAAAATGATGTGAGATGTATGTTTAGAAGTCTATAAGCCGCTTCAGGTATGTCCACGTGTATACAACAACAAAGTCAATTTATTTTAAATCAATTAATAATAATTCTTCTTTTCTCCTCCTGTGCATTATAATGTGATGGTTTGTTATATCCTAAATAAAGTAGGAGCGCCACCTATCTCTGCCCCATGCTATTGCAGCCCACCATACCAATAAACACGGCTTTTCTCAGCAGCCATTTTCAGTTGAACCACATCTGCGTGCCATTTGACCTATTTTCTGCAAGCTTGCCTTCTATGTGTAAAAGAAAAAGAAAGAAAAAAAAAAAACGGTGTCACTGCATTTTAGCCAGCTTAGTTATTTCGGGGGGCGAAAAGAGCCGTCTTCGGGTGCATATCTAGCGTGAAATGCAAGTGGCGGAGGAGTGACAGTGTCAGCTCGTTTTCTCCACCGTGTCTGTTGGTCGGCGAGCTTAAGAGCTGGTTGGCTAGACAGGCGGGGGCTGTGGGGTCATACGGAGGGATGCGCTGGGTGGATAACCTTCCCCGGTAACAGCTGTCAGATCCAGCAGAGCAGTGGACAGAGGAGCAGGCCCGACCAGGCCCGGCCCAGACACAGGACTGACAGCGGTGAATGGCTGAGGGGGTGGGTGTGGGCTGGACTGCCTGCCAGCCTCAAGTGCTGGGCTCAAGAGCTTTTGATGGGTGGCCACACCAAGTCTCTTGACGGGGGTCTCGGCACCCAGGCAGCTTATTGTTAAACACACTGCTCATCTCTTTTATTCCCCCCCAATGCAGATTCCATGCACAGCAGTGCAGAGCACACAGACTCAACAGTTTCCTGGGACGCTGCCTTTGTCAACGTGTCAGTCGCCAACGCAGCGTCTCAGCATGGTTCACCGCTGGGCATGACAGGGGATGCAGACCACATGAAGAGGGATTAGCACCGCACCTATTGTCTGAAGGCACAGTGCTGGTGGATTTGGCTGCATGGCTATTCAACAACTGTATTTCTATTCTCTGGCACTTGACAGGGACGCTCAATGGCACCACTTTTGTTCCGCTTTAGTATCAGAGTGTGTTGGTGTCGTGCCCCCCAGCCGGGCCCCTTATTATCTCAGCTGACACAACGAGGAAAGGTGCGATGCTAGATTCTCTTATTGCTGTCTGCTGCTCGACCTGAAGGTTAGGTTGTTTTTTAATGGGTTAGGGAGAAGCTTGCTTCTCATGTATAATTTACTGTTGATTCTGTTAACGCTCAAAGGAGAGCATGTTGACCGAGACTTAACCTGTGAGGGTTTGGTCGGATTTGATGGTATGAATACTAAATCAAGGGATTTTTTGGGGGGGTTTGTTAGTTTTGTTTCACTTGTACTCTTTTTATCATTCAAATCAAATCTTGCCCATTTTGTTAAACGTTGACCTCTCTGAATAAATCAAGGAAGTTCAAACCGACACATCACTGCTGTTGGCTGTGCTTTCATGTGAAGGTGCATAAAAAGTAAAAAGTCTTCAGAAAGAGACCTTAAATGATTTGTGAAAAAATAGTGTCCTCTGTTTACATGTAACAATGTTTAGTAGATAAGAAATAAATTACAAATTACATTAAAAAAAACTGATTGAATTAGATATTATTTTAACTGCATATATAAAATATTTGTTAAATATATATTTATAAATATGTTTTTTTTAAATCAGTTGAAATGTTCATAAATATTTATGAATTAAAAATCATTGCATTTTACTTAAATTTAGCACAGAATATGTCTGAATATTTTTTATTATTATAGCTCACTGTGTACAGTTTTTCAGAGGCCAAAAACCTCTGCCCTGCTCCACAGATCTCATTTTTATGTCGAGAGCTCAGCTTGGGTGGTAAAGCACTGTGGAAAATATTGATGGATGGCTCCTTGGTCTCCAATAGAATAGAAAGCCAGCGAAAGTTTTTCTTTTTTTTTTTCACTTTGCAACTGCTCAAGGAGATGCAAGTTTACAGTAAATATATTTAGTCCCTGCTGTGCTGTTTGAAAAAGCTTTTTCAACTTCAGTGTCTTACCTTATATTATAGTGCAGCTCTCACGTGCTAGCTCTTGTTACTGCAACATGTTCGCTACTTTTAACTTAAACGTTGCATCTGAAAGATTAAGCACAAATAGGTTGTATCAAATCTTTTTCTTTTTTTTTTAACTGTAGCCCTAGTGTCATTATCTTGGACAATAAACAATGAGTCATTTGGAAATGTTCCTTCTGCAAAGACACAATGATTGTTCTGTAGTAGTGGAAGCATCGCCAAAGCATGTTGCAATGATGATGAAACAGTAAACAAACCTCCATCGTGACTTCATCCGGACTTAAGACTGAATTGTAGACATGTGCTTCACTGTCCTCAGCTCTGTTTATCACAAAGAGTTTCCACATAATGTTCCTTTCCTGGAAATGTTGAAATAAAGACATGAGAGAAAAACCCTGCAAAAGCTTACCTTACTGGAGCTTTGCCAAAGAGCAATCCCCAGACAAAGGAAAGTCCCATACCTAAGAGCTACCACCAGTGCTGAAAGTGATATTTCTATTACCAGCTATTACAAACAGTTGCCTTACAACTGCTTCTCATTTATGGGGATTAAGGGGAAGGTCTCATGTAAGAGTATGTACTGAATGCCATCTTTGTTTTTTTTTTTGTTTTCCTCCCTCAGCTCTCCCCCTTTGTTGTAATGTTGATTTCACCAGATATCGAGCTACTGGGTCAAGGGTGACTCAGAGGTAGTGGACATTTTGACTGGCCTTGATTCCTGTCAGAGAGCCATTATGAGGAGGTTCCGCTTTCCCCATCAGCTGGGAGTAATGGCCGACGGAGAGGCCTTGATTGCAGATGCTGCAGCACGCTCTTCCACATGGCAGAGTGACTCTTCAATCATCTGTCGGGCTCATATACAACCTGCTGTATCTATAGACTGTTTAATGTATATCACTCGTGTTCCAGCTACTTCTTAAAGTCAAACTATGAAGTGAATCACTTTAAAAGTTACACAAATGTTCTCCCATGACACAGGGAAATAGATTTCCGAGCTGCTACTTGAAGAGATCATAGATCTAAATATAAACATTGTATACATTGAATTTCTCTTTAATCTCTTACAAGTGAATTGTATCACATTAAAGTTTTGGCCAAAGAGAGCAATCAAACAGATTCTCTGCAACAAGAATAAAAAGGAGGATTAGGAACTCCTTTGATTTCTCACAGTGCCGGGTTGTACATGAATCTGTACATACCGCCGGCTAAACATTGATCTGTCTCTAAAGAAGCCGAACAAATGTGCACTATGAAAGTTGCCTATTCGCCTGAACATCAGTTTACTTATTAATACAGGCTCCTCCTGTTGAAACCATTTCAACCAATCACAGGCTTTGCCTTCAAAGGAATGCACAAGGTTAAAACTATAGATCTGTGTGAAGTTGTTTTTGTTCTGCTTAAACCCAAATATTAATGCCTGTCTAAAATATGAGTTATATATATTCAGGATACCGGTATTTCATTTTGGAGTTTCTCTGAGGAATCCTTTCCAAGTGATTAATAAAGTTCCTATATATCTCTCTGTCTATCTTAATAGTTAACCAAATAGAGCATTTAGAATGATAAAACCGTCAAATGCATACTTTGAACAATACATAATCTTGGTTAAAATGTAGGCTGAAAGAAAAATCACATCGCTCCCTGCATCTCTAACAGGATAATATAAGCGTGTGGTAAAGGGGGCCGGCCAGGGAGAGATTGTTCAGTGTCTTTTGGGCAGCAGATACAGTGTGGGCGGTCACCAGGCATGGCAGAAATCTGAAAGAGGTGTTCCACATTGTGTAGGTCGCCTCCAATTTCGCATGTTCACTTCCAATCAGCCCCATAATTAAGGGGAACTAACCCAGAAATTATCAATCAGTTAATTACGGGGATGCTGCAAAACAAATCCAGCTCCTGATTGAAGCCCACTGGCTGCCCCTTCCAAGATGCTGTCCTCATCCAAATGCAACCAGGAAGGTTTAGGAATTGACTCCCCCACCCCCCAAAAAACAAAACAAACAATCAATGCCTGGTTCTCATTTGGTGTGGCAAATCTGCTGAATTGTTTCCCCCATTTATTTCTGATGCATCCATTAATGTAACGGCCTCATATATTTAAAGCAGCTCTGGTTTCCCTTCCCACATTTCTCTTTTGAGCCTTTATATTTATTTTTAAAGGTTAATGCACCTTTAATTTACGGTTGTGCGCCTGCAGTCTGGCAACTCTCCAGGTCTAAAGCACTGATGTATGTTTTAGCCGTCGTACAGCCAGTTTCACAATAAATATGTCACATAACATGTAAGAGCAACATGTAACCAGCTATTAACTCCCCAATGACTGGGAAATAGAAAAGTAGTTCAATTGTGAAATACCATGTTTAGTGGTTTCCTTGTGCCCAAAAATTGTACAGTAGGAAAATGCTTATGCTGTAAAAAGGCACTGTAAAATCTGTATGCTTGGTTAGCAAACGTTGGTATTTATTTCACTCAAGTGGTGGAAAAAGAAAAAAAGAAAAGGAAGCAAAAAATATATACAGCTCACACAAATGCACACATTCAAATGGCATGAGAGCTTGGAGATTTTTTTGTTTTGTCAATCACGTGTATGCTCCTATTTTTTTTAAACATTTCTGGCATTTAGTGCCATACTATTACTAACATTTCCCAAAGCATTATATTGCATCCTAATGTAGTTTTTGTTACATGCCGTGCAGTCGATTCTGAGCATTCAACACAAACATTTGTAAACACTCCCCAGCTGAAAACTCTGCACACCACAGTGCTTATGATTCACTTAACTTTTTTTTTTTTTTTCCCACATGAGAAAGAGATGGACCCATAAATTGTCTGACTCAGTACCTCTATTTCCCATCAATACATTCCCTCTGCCTCCTTCAGGCATCGGAGCATCCAAATGCATCACAATCCCCTGCCCGAGTCAGCAACCTACCGCTCAGCTCTCAAATAAATCCTGGCCAGACAGAATTAAAGAAGTGTTTTTCTTTTCAACAAACACTTCAATGATTTTATCAAAAGAAATAGAAAAAAAAGCAGAAAATGCAGCCATTGTCAAAATGTTTGAAATGTTCGTACTTTCCAAAACCAATTATTTTAAACTGATACAATCGCCAATATTTTAATGATCACGTTGTCTTAATGACACAAATACATTGCCAATATTTCAGTTCCAAAACGTTGCCGATGTATTTATGCAATCAAAACCATTTGCAGGTTTCTGCTTGCACTTCATTCAAAATGAGAACGGATCGGTTCTGATCCCGTTTTTATTGCCATGGTGGTGGAACAGGCATTGACATTGTGTGATTTTTACTCATATCAGACTCTAGTTCAGAGTTTTGGTTTCATAAAAACCCTAATCTGAAGT
Source organism: Symphodus melops (assembly GCF_947650265.1). Lineage (NCBI taxonomy): Eukaryota > Metazoa > Chordata > Actinopteri > Labriformes > Labridae > Symphodus > Symphodus melops. The sequence goes on from NC_136698.1 coordinate 12,187,613, forward strand.
CATTAAATATGGCCTTATTCAAGAATCCAAGTCCATCTGCCCATTGTGTGCATATTGTGATAAAACTATTATACTGTAAATCACTAACAGCAGAAGATTTTCTCATTTTGGCTCAACAATCTTCACTTTGGTTGCATTTCTTTCCCTTTTCTTTCAGTTTCTTTTCCAACATTTCATTTCATTGTTTTCTTTGGTTTCTCTGAGCATGATGTAGATTGCACAGCGCCACAGATCTGAGCATGTTCCGACTTGTTTGAAGTGACCCTGAAGTCAGTGGCTACAGGGTCAGGGATTGATTCTTTTTGTTTTTATTGTAGCTAACAGGGTAACAGGGATACAGCGGGAACAAGGTCCTCTGCTGGTGGCAGGCTGGGTTGTAGATTGGAATGAGACTTGAGAGGCCAAATCACCAAACCTGGACCCAGGGTTTTTTTGTTTTTTGTTTTTTTTGGGCAGGCAGCAGAGTGTGAAATTTACAGAATTTCTTACATTGCTCGTGCAGCTGCCTGTGAGGCTGTATCACAGCACTCTCAGACAGTAACTCTGTGAGGAGACAGCGCTGGATCGAAGGAGTGCAAGAATTCAAACTTGGTGTTTTGCCTTCTTTTGTACAAATACTGCAGTGCAGATGAGGTGGCTGAATTGGTAGGTGACTGACTTTTTATGATAATGCTTCAATATTCAATGTAGTTTAATTGCTCATTTTCTTTTGAGCTCCTTCTGAAATTCTCCCAATGTTTCAAGCTGTGAAAAGGAACAGTTCTAAACATCCTTAAGCTCTGGGGTGTCTCCAAATTTTGGCGTAGCACGTACTGCATCAAAGAACGACACAACGTCCACACACAAAAAAAGAAAATGGAATTTTTTTTTTCCCCCGCGCCATCTTTGTTCCTCTTTACCATGTTTTCCTTTCTTGTCTTCTTGTCATAACCAAAAGCCTCTCAAAAGTGCATGGCATGAGGTGGAAGTACTGCAGCATGCCTAATTTACAGCAGGCCCCATGTTTTCTTTACAAATTGCAGTCACATATCATTTAGTTTCCCTGTATTACTGCAAAGAAAAACAATCAGAAAAACCTCAAATGGGGGCCACCGTACAATGATCTCATCTCTGGCTCTCGCTTTCCCTCCTAGTTCATCTCACTAACTGTCTCCGCTTCTGCCAGCGCTTTCTGGAACAGATGCCTTCTTATTTTGACGGCCTGCTGCTCGCCTCAGTCAGTTGGGCAGCAGGTCACAAATGCTCACTCACACACACGAAACCCCTACACTGCCATGGCTGTGGAGCATGTGTGTTTAACTTACTGGTTGTTTAAGTAAGCTGAGAAGAATCCCCTCAGGTGATTAGTTCATTTGCAAGTCCCCGGCTGTGGAGGCGAGTACAGGCCTTACTGCCCTGCTCTCTGCCTCTCTCTCTGTTTAGCCCTCTCGCTTCTCTGTCTTAAGCTCTCTCTACTAGCCTTGCCTGCTCCACCCCCAACCCTACTTTTGTTCTGCAGTTTGTTTGTATTTCTATCGACTCTGAGGGAGGAGAGTGGTCAGGAAGAGAGGGGAAAAAAAGCTAAGGGAGAGAAATTTTAAGCCAGCTAGAGTAATAGCGCCGGCCTTTGTCCTGCATTCATTATTTTCGCTTTGATTACAATCTGGCACAGCTCAAGTTACCCTAATTCTGCCGGCTGAGGCTCTGGCTGAAATTGTGCTTTGCTGAGTGATGGTTGAATTGAAGCGTCAGTGGGAGGGAACCAGCTCTGGATTGGGTGTGGAAAGAAAAGAATCGTAGTAAAAAAAAAATGAATATAAAACAAAGGTGATATCTATGGTAATAATGTGACAAACGTGCAGCATCCTAATAAAGCCGATCTCCGAGTAAATTTCAGACTCATCCGGCATGGAGGAGATGTAAACGATGAGACCAAGCGTGTAATTCCTTCAGGGACAGTTTCATGCCAGCGGGATGTCTTGTTTCTGCCAGAATGAGAATGTTGAGAAATGGTCTGGGTTTTTTTGGGGGGTTTTTTTGTGTGTGCAGCGCTGAGTGGACGAAGGAGCAGGCAGGCATGCTGGGATTCTCTGGCCAGTGACGGTTGTACCATGGGAGGGGAATGAGAGCGGAGGACGTTGCCTCAGGGCCAACCACCACCAGACAGCGAGCACTATAGAGACCCAGTCCCCATGTAGCGCTAATCACAACCCCCTGCTCTTTCCATCTGTTCTCCATCAGCGGCCTTACAGTACCACTCCACCGCTTTACTTCCATCCAGCCTCCATCCCTGTCCCTTCCAGCTATCGCTCTCAATGTCTATTAACCTTCTTTTGCTGGACTGTTTTTTTTTTTAGTTTTTGGTCTCCCCTTGGTGGTGTTTCTTTACTCAGAACTTCTGAGGATGATGGATTTGTTACAACAAACCGAGGGCAGGGTTTTCTCCACCTTTTCGCCCTCTATATTAGCCTTTGTTTTCAGAGATTTTCCTCCTTCAGCCAAACTAAAACAAACATTAAAAACTTCATGACTTGATCCTGACTACTTACTTCATGCACTTTATTCGAATCACATTATAATTTTCCCTCTCATACAATATTTCCCAATTAAAGCCCCTTTTGCCTTCTGGTCACAGCATGCATTATGGCAGGAATGGCACAAAGTGGCATCAGACAGATGTGACTATTCCGACGATGACGCCTCTGTCGCTTCAATTACTAGACTGGTTCACGGTTGTGCTATAGCTGTGCAGGTTTCTCCTGCCCCTAATGATCAGATTAGAGTTACTAATTAAAAAAAAAAAAAAGACAGGAAAAAAACAATATTACGAGCTGCCCTAACGCTTCTCTTGGCGGTGATGATTGAGGGCAAAGTTATTATTCTTTTGAACTCCTGCCGTGTGGGGGGAAAGACAGCAGACATTCAAAGCAGCATGACGTTTGCTGTTTGTTATTTCTTTTTTACTTCTTTTAATTCCTGGCCACGAGATTTATGGCTTGAAAAGTGCCTCCGACTTGTTTTTTTTTTTTTTTTTTCAAATGGGGATCATTTAAATACACCTCACAGGCTGAGAGCTTTTCTCTCTCGAGCTGTCGACCTCCTTTTCTTTGTGTTCGTCTTTTTCTCTCTGTCATGCTTTCTTGCTCTGATCTTTTCTATTCTCTACTACAGTATTTGTTTTATGCCTACTATCTGGCTCATAGTGTTGATAATACATTTTTTATTGTGTTTTCTCCCTTTTTGTTTTATTGCAATTCAACCTGTACTCTTTAATAAATATGTGACATGACTTCTGTGTTCCTCTAATTTATTTAAGCGTTTTTAAGCCGTGGCCATAAGCTCATGTTTCTCATTTGTGAATAAAAAAAAAAAAAAAGTCAGCAGTATGGCTTCAGCGCACAATGTTGTAAGTAGTGTACACTGTAAATAAAACATGTCTGAGGCCGAGAAGATGACCCACATACTCTCACATGTTTTCTGCTGCACATTTCATCCATTTCAACCACTTGCCTCATATTTGAACTGTCAAAACATTTTTAAAGGCATTTGAGAAATAAAAGAACCTACGTGCGGATTAAGCTCAACATTTTTGGGGCACAATATTATTTGCCACGAGCTTTACCTTCACACCCAGGAGCTTCCTGTTGTTGTGCCCACCCAACTATCAACGAACGGCATTTCCTCGTTCAAGCATTACATCATTCGTTTCTATAGCCTGTCAAGCATGACTGCTCGACAGCCCATCCGTGTAATTAAAACGACCTTTAAGCAATTTGCTGCAAATTTCTAATATTTTTAGCCCAGTCGTTATTCTCAGTGCACAGATGTGGCATGTCACGGAGGGAACGCGGGGCCTGACAGCATCTCACTCCTCTTGTTCATTTGGGGGAAAATGTGGGTATAGGTAGTCAGGTCGATGATGGAACTATTGCCCAATTTATTCGTTCAAGTGTCAGTTATACAGACAAATATGTGTAGCGCCGATGTGGGGCAGATTTTGGAACGGTTACAGCCTGTCAACATAGTGAGAGCGCAGTCATTAATCACCATACATTTGATCAGAATGCAGCAAACCTCTACTGTTTCCTGTGATGGAAGGACAATGCAGGCTGTGTTAGATCTTGTTCCACTAATTAGGTTAGTCCAGCTAATGGCCATTTAGATGGAGGATAACAGGGAGACATTTTACTCCACAGATGTGGTGATGGAAGCAGAAGCTCTCATGTATTTGGAATATACTCAAGATAATAAAAAAAAAGGTTGACTCTGAGGTAATGCTTAGTTTGGACTTCTCATTATAATGTGGGATGTGTGATGTAGATCTGTTGGATCATGCAATCAGTCAAAGAAATAAATACTGTTTTGTTGTTTACGTCCATGTGAGAGAGCCCTGTCAAATTTACTGAAAAGCTTGCAAGTAAGTTTCATGAGAAATCCAGCTATGATAATAAATTGAGTAAATGCTTCCTGCTTCTCTGTTGAGAAGAGCATTTTTTCCTCAAACTCATTTGAGAACAACAGCCCACTGTGCATAGGGCGTGGGAATAGAGAAGAGAATTAAAAGTACAATACCTGCATGCCCAGGTGCCGCTCCTCTGTTATATGCTTCTCTATCTAATATCCTGCCATTGAGATCTGTGCAAGGCACGCAAATAATGAAGCTGTCTCTGGCGTAAAGATTTCTGTGGTCGTGTAAATTGGAATAGAGGGAATATGTTTGTGATTGTACCAACTGAAATGGGCTAAGGGGCTTGCTATTCCCAACTCAAAGTCGCTGCTACTGTTTTTGTTGTGTCTCCTGGAAATGGATGCCTTGAACACATGGCTGGCTTAATTTTACTAAAAGCAACTGGAAAGTGAAATAACCTTTGTGATGTTGCAGGATATGTTTTAATGTTACTTTAAAACAAAAAAAACAAAAAACAAAGAGACTGGCTGGGGTCCTCAGTCTTTGCAGTTTCTGTTTGGCTGCCAGCTCACTTTCAGGCCCAGTTATTTCCTTCCAAATGAGAAAGAATTGTCGTTTATCCCCACCATGAACAAGCAACCGCTGAGATGAGGAATAGGCCCACTGCTTCACACAGACTAAAGTAACAGGCTATGTGACATCACTTGGGCAAAATGGATTGCCACTTGAAAATGGGACTGTTCTGCGCTGTGTTAGCAGGGCTGCTACTAGAGGAAAATAATTGACTCTGAAACGTAGTCAATGTATTTTTCATTTAGTTTTAGTTCTGGCAGCAGCATAGGTTTTCTGTGGGTGGCAAAGATTATTTGGCAGGGATTGGTATCTTCAGTGTTAGATTTGTGTGGGAAAAGTGAATCGAAGAAGAGAATTAAAACTCTCTAATGAGAGCTGATAACTGTGTTTCCTGACATCCTATGGTGTGTTTAATAACTTCCGTTCAGCTGTATTTCCCAGGTATGATATTTGGCGAGTGAAGATTACCCTGTGGACTCGCAGATTAAATTCAGGGAAATCATATTGGTTGAAACTTACTATTGCAGATACAAGGTAGAGTGACAGAACAAATCTGATAGGTATATGAAAGACTGCAAAGGTTAATTTTTTACTTTGCTCTTATTTCTAAATGTGACATGAACATTTGCTGAGTCAAAAGTCATCAAGTTTACTAAAAACTTTCAAAAAGAGAAATGGTTTTTTTTCCTCCCAATTCTTAAAGTCAAACAAAAATCCTGCATTGTATTTTCTGTGGTGTTTGAGGTTGTTTTTTTCTCTTAGACTCTTCCACCACAATATTGATGGAAACTTGTTTGTATAATTGAAAGTGTCATCAACAGTGTGTCTTTCCAGGAACAATGCCCTGATTACTTCATATCCACAGACCATGCTGACGCTAGTTTTCATGACAGGGAATATTTTCCAGTGGCTTTCTCGTTGTGTGACACTTTAACGAACATTTGTAAAGGAAACTGATAGTATATGTAAGTCTAGATGAGTCTTGCAAATATGCAGGGATTGTTGTTGCTTGTTCTTAATTTTTGTTTCTAATTGTATTTTTTTTTTAATATATATATATATATAATATATACTCTAAAAACCAGCAAAAAAGGCAAATATATCAAGTCTGCAAACTTCGTGGTAACGCTAGATTATTAGTGTTACATGCAAATGGCTTATATAAAAGAGTATCTCACAGTGTGTGTGTTTTTGTGCGTCAGGGTGGGTGTGTGATTCTCCCAGCCAAGCTCCACTTTTTCTGAGGTGACCTGTGCACCACTTGTGCCCTGGGGGCTCAGACACGCACACACATGGCCTTATCTGCTGCTCTTAAACACTTTGAATTTTGCTCCAGCCGCCGCATATGCGCATATACACAAACACACAAATTCTCACAGCAGAGGCACATCTGGTTTCCAGGACAGCTCTCATGAATGCAGACCTTTTAGCTGCCAGTAACGGGAGGCTGCTGGTGTTAATGACTGGGGCATACAAGGCTCCCAGGATGAGAACGGGAGAGGATGCAAAACAGAGTCAGCCATCGTTTCTTAGAGGTAACTCAATCCATCCAACAGGAGCACTTCATGTGTATGTGTGTGCAAATAAATGGCCAAAGGGGGTATGCCAACTCAAGGTCCTTGGGGTCAGAGGAGACTGCCACAGCACCCCGGCACGTATGTGCCTGGTCTGGCTTCCTCCCAAAAAACGCTGAGAGGTCACAGCAATTTCCCCGAGTCAGGAGTAGGTCAGGGTCCCACTTCCCTTACGAATCAGTCACTGAAGGATGAGGAGGAGAGCACGAGGCCTGGTCTTTGTAGAATTACCCCCCCCCCCCATCCCGTAAGGGCTGTGGGGAAAGTACTTGAAATGAAATGATTCAATGGGGATGTTCTTACTGGTGTTATCGGTTTCTGATTATTGGCACAATTCTAAAAGGTGCTTCATTCAGTTGTTCTTTAACATTAGCATTTCACCTGTAAAGTAATCTAGAAGCAGAGGGAAAAAACAAAACAGTGAATTTGGGGTTTGGATAATTATTGTTTTTGTTTTTCTTCTCATTTTAAAGAAATGAGTTTTAATGGCCCCAAATGTACGATCCTCTCCATCTTTTATGATTCCACAAAGAAAGGTAGGTTTACTAAAAGGCATTTTATGTCTGGAAGCAAGTGTAGGCTTTTTCATGCTAACACACAGCTCATGTCATTAGGAATTAATGAGTATTTATTGCCACATGTAAAAAACATGTGCCCAGGGATAGTTATGTGTCTGTCGCCCTGGGAGCCTGCTTCCCTGCTAAGATCGAAACCCATCAGAGCTCTGTCCTCTCCAGCTGCCAGAATAAATCTTTTCACTGCCCATTCTTTCAAAAAAAAAAAAAGAAGAAGAAGACAAGCCAGAAGACAACAGAGGACAATGTAGGTTCTTTTAGAAATAAAAAAAAAATGAAATAATTGATAATAATTAAATCCCAGTCTTGTATGTTTCAAACGTATGTATGGTTTACTCAACATCTGGCAACTTGGACAGTAGCGCAAACAAAACAGGCAACCTGCGTGCCACTCGTGCTGTTGATAACAAAAGCCATCACCCTGTGCACCGCTAAGCAGTTACCACATGATTTTATGAGAGCCACGCTCATTTACGAGTGCAATCAGTTGCAACCCAATGCCCCACAGGATGTCAGTGTTAGCGCCCCTCTTTGTCCTATGATGATGGACTGTCGGTTCAATGGCGTTATTGTTGCTCTAGTGGCCATCCAGGGAGTAATACATTGATAACAATATCAGCTCATAAAGACGGGCTGTTGGAGAAAAGGTCACTCCCTTTCTTCTGCATACTGTATCTCTTCTCTCCCCCCTCTCCTCTCTCTCCGTCTTATGATGTCTCCCCGGGTCCTCCGTCACTCTCCGACTCCCTTTCTATTTTTTTTTTTTTAGAGTCTGCGTCTCTCTATCTTGTGCGCTTGGGGTGACGACGGCTGCCCCTCGGTGTGTAAGGAAGCTGGAATGTCATGTTTTAACTGGAGTTAGAGGTATGTTGACAGGCCAGACAGAAGGAACAGATGGCAGCGTGACATGCCCAAGGTCATCTGGCATGCCACTGTCGGGAACGCTGGATTTGAAACCCAACACTTTTTTTTTTCCTTTTTTTTTTTTTCCCCTGCTTCCTTTTTTCTTTCTTTAGGATTTCTCCTCTCTCCCCCTCCCTCCCTTCTTCCATCTTTTATTCTTTCTCTCACCTCTGTCTCTCACATACTCCTTTCTCTGTTTCTCCCTCCCTAACCCTGCCCCTCTTTCCCTCGCTTGCCCCGTCTCTTTTCCCTTTTCTACTTTTATCAAACCTCCCCACCTCAATGTAGGTCACAAAGCCTCCTGTACAGGCTGCTGCCTATCTCTGCTTATACACACTGCCCTCTAAACTCTCCTGACTGCTTTATTCAAACACACACACACACACACACACACACACACACACACACACACACACACACTCATATCTGTATTCTGTCTTACTTCCTTTCCACTTTCTCTCCCTCATGCTCTTTTGGAGTCACATCAGCCTCATAGCTACCGTATATAAAAATCTGCCAAACTACCTTCCTCATGTCTCCTAAAGTCTCACCCTAAACAGCGCTGTCAGCAGAGATGTAAAAAAGCATCCAAATGAGTTTTAATTACCTGTGCAGCCATGCCTGGAAGGTCATGCACCGGAAATCCCAACCACACAGGTACAGTAAGCATGCCCTGTCACAACACATGGCTTCTTTGTCTTCCAGCTAATTTTCCAACAGAAGCATGAAGTAGAAAGAAGGAAACACACACACACACACACACACACACACACACAGAGGTAAAAGGAAGGAAGGGAGGGAGGGAGAGTCAAAGGGAGAGAGCCGCTGTCTCTCCTCGCTGCTTTACCCTCTTCACTGAATGTTTTTGAGGGCTTGCAAGAAAAAGTTCCCAAGAAGAAAAATGTCCTCACTTTACCCGAAATTTTGTCAGAAGTGGTCGTTCCAGCTCAGCAGGCAGAGCCATTTGTCCCAAAACAACATTCTCTCCTTTTTTTTCCTTGATAAAGACAGCATTCCATTGGTGACACAAGAAGCAAGTTGGGAGCTTAAAACTGGGCAAACGCAAACATTTTCATTCATGTGATTTAACATTTTTCAAATAGCCATTCGAAAACATTACAAGTGAGTTTTAGATTTGCACGTTTATCAAGCATGCCACACAGTGCATGTCCATCCTGCACAGCACATGTAGCCCCTTGTTTTATTTTTAATGTTTCCCTGCGAGGGTACTACTAGTGCTTTTGCTCTATTTGCAGCTTTCACTGCTGTGAACGACACAAAGAGCGGCTCGAACAGATCCTAACTAGCTGGGATGGACACCATGACAACAGCAGCCGCTTGAGGTGACGCTGCCTTCAACCAATAAATACACAAATTTGTATTTTTACGGGACCCCGTTTTAACTAGGTCTGTCTTCCCCCCCGATCTCTGACTTAAGACACTGTATTGTGTGTGTGTGTGTGCGTGTGCATGTGCGTGTATGTGTACGCTTGGTATTTGTAGTCATTGTGTTTGTTGTTGCTGTAGCTCAGGCCTAGTGATTATGCCTGTTGTTGTTTTTGGCAGAGGGTTGTCTGAATATGAACAACATAACAATGCTAGGGCTGATTAGCCTTGAACGCAGCACAGACAGCAGATCTCTATCTGGGGTGATGCAGCAGTAAAAAATCATGCTGGGAGAAGGAGAGAGGGGAAGCACAGAAAAAAAAACAGGAGGAGGGAAGGGAAAAAACTGTTTCAAATCTTCTCATCTACAAAGGTTATTTTCTGAATAGTAAGTCTTTCAGCATAAAACCGCATGTTTTTCCTTGAATAGAAATATGCGCAGCCACAAACAGAAAGCATATGGATGTATTTATGGATCCACTTTGTTCTTGCAGTGTTGTATGTGTAATGTTGAGAATTTAAAAAAAAAGGGAAAAAAAAGGCTTTTTTTCATCCCTGTTTTTTTTCCAACGCTGTCCTGCTGCTTTCAAAAAAGGATTTTACTCAGGCGGAATAGAATTACAAGGTGCATTACAAGCAAACGCTAGTATAATTTGCACTTTATAAATGTTCTTGTTGCCCAGCACTCTTGCGGCGTCTTCTTTTTTTTTTTAAATGTTGCTGTTGTAAGAATGCAGGGTCAGTTTCTGTCGCACAAAAGACGAAAGTTTAAGGGAAATAAATAAACTGGGTAAAAAAAAAATACACAATGGCAGTCAAAGTTAGGGTTTGTATCGACTTCTGGGGGAGAAATGTGATTTTGTGAACAACTCTAAAGTTGTTGCTTCGTCCATTAATCACCCATCTCTGGAGAGGGGAGCTCAGTGGAGCACAGGGCCCTCTCTGTGTAGCTACGACAGACTGAAAGCCAAACCCAGCGTTCTTGAACAATAGATGCCCCAACGTGACACCATTTTGTTGGTGTTCGAGTGAGTGTGTTTGTGTGAGGGGGCAGGACGGATTCTTGAAAGTACAGTGACACCTAAAGGCCTGATCCTATAGGCCTCTCTTTATTTCTCTCTCTCTCACTAGCTCTTCACTCAAGGACATGGTGAAATCTGGCACACAAAAAAAAAACAACCCCAAAACTGATGAGTTTTCACTTTTACTGCACTTGATAGTTCCAAGCGCTTTTCCAGGGCATCAAATTCCTCTCCTAATGACATGCCTGGGGCTGCCTGCAGGAAAAGTGGCATTTTCATCTTCCAACCTGAGCATCTGATTGGACATAGGGTGGGATAGCTAAAAAAAAAAAAAAAAAGGGATGCTGTGCCATTTTTTTTTTTGTGTTTGCCACTATTAGAACGGTAGTGTGGTTTCTGTTTTTGAGCCTTTAAAATAGCTATTCCTTTTATCATTTGTGTTGACTTAAATGTGTGTGTGTCCTATGTGGAGGACAGGTAAGGAATTAGAAACAGTGTTTTTATGTTTGTCAAATGTAGAGGTCTGGTCCTACGTTCAGTGAGTATTTTGCCACAAAAAAAGAAAATAACTTTTCTTTCTTTCTTGTGTCCCCTAAAAGTAAGCAATTTCTTTTGTTCCAGCTTTGTTTGGTATATTTGTATTTTTTCTTGCTATTTGTTTATGTATATCCATTGTGAAGGTCGGTTCATTTCTTAAGTGAGTCTGATAAACTGGTTGGGTTATTTTTTTATTTTTTTTTTTACGATAAAAATAATTATATATGACCTTCTCTCTGTGGGTATTGAAAATGGCAAGAACAGTCAGGTAAACAGAGGATTGATGTTAGCTAAAAGAACATGGAGATGTAGGGTACAAAGATCAAAATGTAACAACTTCGTTTGTTTTTTTAGGAATTTAGTAAGTAAACCTTAAAATGACCAAAAATATTTGTCTGTATTTTTGTTTCCCTCTGCATTACGGGGCAAACTTAGACAGGTGTTATGTTTCCATGAGTTCATATTACACTGTAGATCTCGTCTCTCTCCCCGTCACACACACACACACACACACACACACACACACACACACACATTACACACACACACACACACACACACACACACACACATTCCCTAGTTGAACAGCACCACTATAGTGATCCTCACCGGGCAGCCCTTTGATCTCACCTCCTCTCTTTTGCCTGCTTTCACGGCCAGCGCTGCATGCAGAGCCAGTTTTTAATATGGCCGCGCACCCTGGGTCCCAGGGTAACAATAAACTTTACCTTCAACTGTCAGCAGGTCTTAATCATTGGGATTACTGCAGCACTAAATGTTAGATTCCTCTTAATATTCCTGCTGCTGAAAAAGGTAAACAGACCCAAAGAGATAAATATCGCACACCCCTCAACAGAAATATCCACTGGCGTTCGCAATCTCATTTTCATCACTTGCAAATATGGCGTGGAAGTCAAAAAAAGGGAAGAATAAGCCTCAGTTTGGATGAATGTGGACAATCACAAAGGAATTCTTTTAAAGCTTGTCGGCTTTCTCCCACAAATGTACAAGCGGTCATTCTCATGGAGACTTCAGCGGGAATTTCATTGGCTGACCTGGGAGCTACATACAGTAGCTGGAGCTCAGCGGGCTCACGGACTGAGCTCCAGAGGCCTACTTATGCAGCAAAAGGCTTTAGATGCACAAGACGGCTTCTGCTGGCTGAAGAGATGCAGACGTTCAGTTGGCTTAGTTTCCCTGTGGGACGGTGAAAAACGAACACGAAAGTATTATTGTTGTTGTTGTTGTGTTCACAGGCTGCAGTATTTTTCCAATAGTTACTGTACTCCATTTAAAAAGTGGAAAAAAAAGGCTAAGTATTAAACCTTGTTTTACTGCATTTTCTGTAAAGCGTTTCAGGTATGATTTTTTTGCAGCCATGTTGAGATGTTTAGAGTGTGAGTAAATTTCTTGTTATTTTTTATTTTCTCTGAATATTTTAGTTTTTTTAAAGTAGGTCTAATGCTTTGTGTGCCAATGCCAAAATAGTATCTCATTGTGTAGATTTCTCATTCTCCCGAAGAGGCAAAATATATGAGATGAAGACCAGCCCAATTTGACAAAACTCAATTTTTATTCTTGAATAAAAATACTTGGCGGCTTGTGGAGCGGAGTGTGCCGCTTCAAAAACTGAATCCGTGCTCCGCTGGGTCCAAATATTTTACCATAGCTTAGCTGCTCCACTAAAATCTGCACTCCATTGCCCCTTCATCTTGCTTTGAAAACACCACTGGATTACGGTCCATTGTCTCAGGAGTCAGGCGGCTTGACTCCCTGGTGACTGTGGTCTGGTGCTTGTGTCATGTGGTGGAGGGAGGGAGGGAGAGAGACTTTAACAATTCAAAAGTACAGTCTCTTCTGCAGGCTCTGAAACGTTGGGCCAGCAAACAAGTGTTCATGCATTTTCAACAGTGATATCAGTCACAGGGAATGCAATTCAGGTTGCTTCTGATGAATATGTTAAGTAACAAGGGGCGGCCATTTATTTAGATAGTGCTGTATAGTCAGTGTCTAGGCTGTGCATGGCTGCGCTCATGGTTACACTATGGCTTTTTGTGCAAGTTTTGTCATTCTCATTTCAGTCAATGGTAATCCATGGAAGTGACCCTACCCCGTTTCTTTAGCTCTCGAAAACAGATTTGAATGTATGAATAAACTCATGCAATCACATATATATTCAGGATCACTAAAAGTAGAACCATGTGACTATTTTTGAGAAATAACTTGTTTCCCTCAGACAGCGGGGATTTCTCACTCATTTCTCTTTCCCTTGTAAAGCTTGGCGAGTAATGCGGACATTATAGGCAGATACTTTTCCATTAGCCCATATATTTCAGTTAATTGACTTGCTATGAATCAGGCTATCAGAGAGTTAGCACCACGGATATATGATGGCAGTCTTTATTAAAATGATTTCCATGGGTGTTTGTCTCACTCCTGGCTCTGTGTCAGGCTTTTAGGAGGAGAGGAGACAGAGAGGAAAGAGGGGAGGGATAGACAGAGGGGGGGACGAGGGTAAAGGAGAATATGAAATTGATTAGTTAGCTGGGATGGAAAATAAAGACTTCATCAGGATCACTTTGTGCAGTCCTCACAATCAGCTGTGAAACAATACAGCCTCCCTAATGAGAACAGAGAAGAAGGGATGGTGCATGCATCTGTGTACAGTACCTGTGTGTGTGTGTGTGTGTGTGTGTGTGTGTGTTGCTACTGAAATGAAAGTGAATGGGATTGGAGAGAGTGTGCACACTTAGTGTTTGTGTCTCGGATCCTTTACGCATTCTCAAAGACTTTCTTCAAAAATTAAACTCAATCATTGCAATTTGTCCTACAGTATCTTCAGGCGAAGAGCAAAATGAACCTACTTTTAAATTCTCTGTTGAATGCTGTTGGATTGAATGTCTCACGTCCCATCAAACGTTAAAAATTATTTTTATGGCCAGAATTTGTGGTGCCCTTCTGTGTAATTTATTTATTTATTTATTACACAGAGAACAACCATTTGAGCTGCGGCAAATACAATTATAAGTCACTGTTCAAAAAATAGACAACAGTAACAACACGTTAGCTCTAACTAGACTTACACACAAAGTTAGCTTTTATTTTTTATATTCCGTAAAAACTTTAAAAAATGTAATTGGTGGGCGTCTCTTTTTTTAATATTAAAAGAGATGCATTCAAACACTTATTACATTATTATGTATATATATATATATATATGTGTGTGTGTGTGTGTGTGTGTGCGCATATTATAATGTTATCGTGGTATTAGTACTTTTAGTTGATAAAATTTAATTATTTCCAAATATATATACATTTTAACTACATTCACCAGACGTGGGAAATTGTCAATTGTTTAAATTATATTTTTTAATCTCTAAATATAATTAAATCTCAAGTGTAGTCTAAAGGTTGGTTAAACTATTGTTATAGAAATGAGAGTGCAGGCTTTTAAACTATAACAATGTTTATAAAAACAATAGAAATACAGATTTCAAAGGTTCTTACCGTGACCTTCTGCCTTTAAGTACAATAGAAACCAGCTAGAGGAAAAAAGAAACGCCAGTATTATAATCTTGGCCACAGTAAGACTTGGTCCAGCGAAATCTAAACATTTCAGAATCATTCATATAAAATGTAGCCACCACTGTACAATTTTACAAACAGAGCTGCTCATATAGCTGAAAACGCACATTTATTAATACTGCAGTGGAGACCAGACAAGGACACAAAACATTACACACTGAAGCAATAATAATTTGGGAGCAAAAAAAAGATCCTGCAGTGCAAATACTAATAAATTAAAATAAATTAACAGAACAATCACAGCCAAACCAAAGAATACACTATTCTCAATTTTCTAAATTTGCCTCTCTTTTAGAGCCTCTTTAGCTCATCATCAGGGTGCCAATAACTCTGCCAGGCTCTGTATTTATAACACTTCAATACACAAGACCACCATTTAAAGGGTAATTGTGAAGTTCTTATTATCAACGCCATGGACAGTTGTGAGATTCATTAAACTCAAGTCTCCAACCGTGAGGGAAAGATATGCAGCGAAGTGGGGCAGGATTCAAAAGCCAATCACGATGAAGCACCAACAAATAGGCAGCCAATCAGGGGCCGCCTCCAGGTCATGCTGACGAATCACTCCAAACTTTTTTTTTCTCTGTTAGTTCCCCCTCTCCTCACTTATCTCTATGCTGATCGAGTATTCTGACTCAATGTGAGAATGGCTGTATTGCCACAGTGTTGCTCCAACAATCTCCCCTCCCCTGCTTCTTTTCGTACGGGAGAGAAACCCAGGCCGACTCCTGGAAGAAACCCTCTGGCGACTGCTATTTATAGGGTAGGGACACATTTGCATCTGGAGCTTATAAGAGACACAGAGAGAGAGAAGCATGACGAAAACAGTTAATTTTTGAAATAAATAATATATCCTGTTACCCAAGTCATTTTTTTCCAGGACAAATAAAGAAAGAAAGAGGAGAGAAAATGATCGGAAGCAGGCAGTGTTCGACTATGTCCAGATTCTCTTTTCTTGCCCAGAAGGGAAAAAAACCCACCTTGAAATAAGACAGGCTGACCTAAATTGAATTAAATCGATTTGGATTCTCCTGAGCCTGCTTTTTCCACAGTGTACACAGTATTATCCTCCATTTCCTGTGACAGTGTCATGAGCAGTATGCATTACTCAGCTCCTTATAAAAAAAAAATACTCCGGAGCTACCATATCGATTCTCGTGCTTCAATAATTGAGCCGCCAATGCAGAACAATGACGTCCCCATTGTTGCCATTTGTTCCGATAAAAGTGCATCTCCCTGAAGGCTTGCAAATGGTGGGGGAAAGCTGAGGCCTGTAGGCACAGGGTGAGTGAAGTTGGCCATTAGACCAGCAAAATATGAAAAGGTTCTGACTCATAGGACAATCCCCAGGTCTGCTCACGCAAAGCAAAGTCTAAGTGCTGATTAAAACCTGGATATTTTCAGATTTCAGGATGGATTTCTTTCAGAGAAAAAAAAAATGGGGAAAAGAGAAGAAGGGGGAAATAAAATTGCCTTAATGGCTCTAACACATTTTTAGCCTATGGTCATGTGATCTGTTTGAAGTTGCATTCAGAGCTTGGGCGTGATCAGCAAGAGGCTCCAAATGTGCAGCACGAAAAAAAAACCAACAAAAAAAAACGCACTCCTACGTCACCGGGAGCATCAGGGAGGAGTGCTTGAGATCACAGCGCCTCACTGACACCCATAACCCAGTAGAAGAAAAGCTAAAGGGCACATTTTCTGTGTGTACATCTACGTGACAACCACAGCAGCCAAAACATCCAAGTGACCACTCCAGGAGCAGACTTTGGGTTCACCGACACATTAAGATGGCATAATTAACCAGCGGCCGTTGAAGTGTGAAAAGACTTGTGTTCTCAAGGCTTTCAAATGAGCCCATTTACATCACCGTTATTGTCACGTTTTTTTTTGTTTTTTTTTCAGGTAGTCAGGGCTTAAGATATAAATATGTTAATGTGTGTTTACCCCCATTCACCGCAAGGGCACGGGTGCATTGAGCGCTTTGAGTGTGGTGGAGAACGCAGTTGTGTGACGGAAGAGGGGCTGAATGGGGAGAGAGTTAAGAGAAGAGAGGCAGAGGGAGAAGTGGGGATAAAAAAGAGGGAGGGAGATGGGAGGGGGGGCGGGGGAGGGGGCATATACATTATTAACTACGACTTCATCACATGTTCCCAGTTTCTTGGGGACTTATTATTCCGAGGCGCTTTAATGAATAACAAGAAGAGAGGGCAGAGGGAGAGAGAGCAAAAGGGAGTGATTGATGAAGTAAGCGCAGACACCGCCACCAGCTGGCCGACTCCAGTACTGCTCCACAAACAGGAGTAACAAGGAGATATACAGTTTATAAATATAGCCACAGAGGGCAACAGCCTTTAAAGTGTCCCTGGCATTAGCATTTGACAAGGTCTCCGCCTGCCCAGCCGCATATAGATAGGGATTTGCTTTGTCAAGGATACTTGTCAAACGGATGCATGACAGCCAGATTTCATGATCTCCGCTCTACAGCGAGGTTGGACACTGAAGCAGGCGCTCTGTAAAGCCTCCCAGTGGGTGTTTGTGAGTGTTTGTGTTAGTGGGAGAGAAAAAGAAAGCATATTTGTGTTAGGAAAAGTCTTTGTGCATGTCTGTGTGCCTGTGTTTGCAACTCTGTGTGTGTGTGTGTGTGTGTGTGTGTGTGTGTGTGTGTGTGTGTGTATGTGTGTGTGTGTGTGTGTGTGTGTGTGTGTGTGTGTGTGCCTATGTTTGTGAGACGGCAAAAGAAAATTGAAGGGTAAGATTCGCTGTATCCAAGGTGACTGGTCTGTTTGTTTTTTTTCCCCCTCCTTTAAGAGGAGGCGGGAGCAAACCTGATCATCGGCGTCCTACTTTCCACAACTTTATCTTGTCACGTAAGAGAAATGGACATTACCATGTAATTCCCTGCAATATTACTCAATGTCCGCTGGTCATTATAAATGCGGCAAAAGGAGAAGAAAGTACAGAATAGGACACTCTTCTTAGATGTCTCCATTATTATTGTAAACTTGGCACAAATTGATCGATAAACTTTGAACATGTCTTCAGGTGTCAACAATCTAATATATTGATTTTTGTTTTATGTGCTTTTAATGGTATTAACATCCTATTTATTTAGCCGTCTCAGCACTCTTTAGGGCCTCGTGAGAAAGAACGACAGAGATCTTGTAAAGGTGAGGACCTTCAGTGGAAGAGAAAAAGCAGGATGTGATATCAGAGGTTGTCATGTCCTTTGACGGAGTGGCATGATTCAGCTTCACGGGCCCACTACTGCTGCTGCCTATCATTTTGACTCAGGAGAAAAACTGCAGCATGGGAGGAACGCTGTTGGAGAACTCAATAGAGATCACATTGTCCACGTTTACCTGAATCCTTTAACTGCCCAGAATCCAGATTGCTGTCTGCTCCCAGAAACCTGGCTGGCCCTGAAAAACATCTGAACAAGTTAAAGCATCTAACATATGAACGCAAACAACTATTCCAAAAGCATTTACTGTCATTAAGAATGCAGTGATTTCTTATTGATAACTTAAAAAATAAAAAGTCTCCATTTTCCACCTAATTTATTAGTTTATTTAATGGTTGCCTTGATTACAGGTGCTTATACCTGCATTGACCTGTTGTCCTTGGTCTGTCCCTCATAGTTAAAATGTACAATGCTCAGTACATTAAACATTTTGAAGACCTAACTTATAGTCTCTCTGTTGTAAGGATTGTCTCACAGGAGACTGAGAATGATGTTGAACTTGTCCTTCTAAACAAACAAGCTGAAGATGACAATTAAAACGTAATGATTCATACAACGTGTAAGATTTTATTAGCTGAGTAAAAGAAAATCTATTAAGATGAAAAAAACCAAGCAGCACCAGTTAATTAACCTGTTGGACCCAGCATCAGGAAACATTGTCCTGAATGGCAGGAGAGGAAGTCAAAACAGCAGGAATGTTGCCTTGAGGAAAGACAGAGTGCATTAATAAGGTTTCAGTGTGTTCTCAGTCAGCACTTGGGCTTTGATGCCACTCCATATCAGAAGCAACTTGGAAAGCAAAAGTTAGTGAAAGTTGACATCTTGTCAAAGCTTGAATAGCAGCCGCTCTATAATGGCTGCAAACTGCGACAGTCAGTCTCCCACAAATGACCACAGTCTGCCCTGTTCCTCGTCAGCTTTATTTTGTAACTCTAACCCGGCTGCAGCTGTTTTTTCGCAGCCCTTTGATTTCCCCTTTTTCTTTTCAACAATTGGGCCAACTGGTACTGTGTTGCACAAAAGACGGCTACTTGTTCTCTGTGATGTGTGACAGCTTAACTGTTTCTCTGCTCGGCAAAGACAGAGTGCAGCAAACTAGCAGCAAAGTCCCGGGGATTCAGCTGGTGACTATCGTCAGCCAGACTTCATACAAGTGGCTTACCCTGTTTATTACACAGGGTCAGAGGTCACGCTGGGTCCTAATAACCTAAGACGGGGCACGATGTTGCGGCTAGTCAGAGAGAAAAGGCGATGGCAAAGAAAAGCGGCTGTCGCACTTGTTCCCTTAGAAGAAAAACGGAAGGGATACATGGTATAGTTTGAGTCTAAGAGTTTTGGGAATTGGGAGCATATACAGCTGTAACCTGTCACTCAAAGCCTGTCATCGGCCATCTCAGCCATTCATCATGTTGGGAAAATCATTAATCTCATTCCTCCCAAGGAGCAACTGGTTGCAGATGGTATTCATCCCTGTCTTGTTTGGCTTAGTGATACCTTCATCTGTTCCTCTTTGATTCTGAGGCAGCTTACACATGCTGACATATTACAATCTGAAATGAAAGCCTGTCACTCTAAAAAAAAAAGAGAGAGAAAAACTCCTTCTTTTGTCTTATGGTTGTATCAGGCATTGGTAATAAGTGGTGACATACAAATGTATCAGAGGGTTTTTCAGGTGATGAAAACCACAGTGAGTTCACTCGCAGCCTCAAGACTAAATCATCGATCATTTTATTGTACAAGACCGGACAAAAAGATCACACGTGCAAACCAGAAAGCAACGCCAGCCGCAGCAGAAGTAATCTCCACAGACTCGCCTTTATTGCCTCTCTCAGCCCTGTAATGATGTTAGGATTCTGGGATGCTTTGGTTTGTGGGGCTCTGGCTCCCCAGCCAGCCTCCATTTGGCTTTGGGAAAAAGAAGCTGATATTGGCCAGACTGCATTAAAACCTCCCCTAACAGGTTAATTCGCAGTTTACAGTGCAGACATACATCCACATGTAATGAAAATATACATGGTCTGACACACACTATCGGCTGTGTATTTGAATACGCTCAAGATTAGCTAGTATTCTTAGTCAAAGATTTACTTCTTCATTTGTTTTCCTCGGACATTTCACCAAACTGAGTAAAATGTGTTTTTACTGGTTTACGTTTCATCCCCCACTTTGAACCCGGCATATTTCATACGATAAAAACTTTGTGAACCCAACAACATTTTAATTCTGCTGGTCTGAACAATGCTTGGCTGCACAGCAGGGGAATATAAAGACTGACCCAATGTTGAACTACTGCTTGTTAAAGGATTTTTAGATGTGATAAGATTGAAGGAAGAGAAAACAAACCATCTAGTTCATAACTTTGGCTTTCATTTGTGGCTGACTGTTTGGCCACAATTAACATAGCTCCTACAAAATTGTCTTTCGCAATGTAACTGATGAAATCTGTCTGGAAAGATGGCCAATCCAAGAGAGTAAAAGTGAAGTGCCTTTTTTTCCTTTTTGTTCTGCTTTTAATTTTATTCTTAAAAGCAGAACAAAAGCAGAAGATTTTCTGCCTTCGTAATTTTGGATTACCTTCTGAATTTCTCATTCTCAAAATTGTTATTTTTGAGCATTTTATGTACACAATAACATAAATGTAAATATGCAAACTGATATTTGGAAAGGCTTGTTTCATAGATAAGTGAATTCATCCAGTGGTTTTGTAATATTCTCTTGCTGCACAAAAAAACCCTAAAAGCACCTTTTCATTTTATGGTTGGCCAGAGTTGAGAACAAGGAAATTCTTAAACCCAGATGTCATTCTTAGATATTTAGATGATCCAATCACCTGCTTATCAATGATAGCATGAACATCAGCTCGTCTGAAATATTATGTGACCTACAAGTAAAAATCTGAGAAAACACTTGGCTGTTTCCGAACTGAAAGTTAGGCTAATAAAACGTTTAAATGTGTTTCATCAGCTAATTGCTAATGTTTATTGGCTTATAGAACTTCTGTTTAACTTTAACTGTTCTCCCACATCTCTGTAATTAACTGTGTGAGAGTGAACCTATTATCACATTTACCAATGGCCAAAACTAAATAAATTATCCTCCAGTTTTATGGAATTGGATTTCCTTCTAACAACACTGTGAGTTTGGGTGGGGGGGGTGGGGGGGTGGGGGGTAAAGGTGTTCCAGTCCATGTTACTATTGCCAAACAACATAAAATAAATGAGGCAATTACTTAAAAGGCAGTACACATCCCTCTACCAAATTGCAGCTGCGACCATGTGTGTGTCTGTGTTTGTGTGTGGTCGCTCGTTCATGTGCTCTCCTCTGAATTTATCATGTCACATAAACTCATAGCTGCTCAACTCTACAGGGGGCCTTTCTAAGAGCACTTTGTGCACTCTCTCACACACACACAACACACTCCTGCTTCTGGGTTCAACAGTTCACATGGTCACCTTGTGAACTATCTGTCCACCTCCGTGAGACATCATTGGCCTCTCTTCTCTCCAGAGCAAAGGGAGGACTTAAATGAAATAATAAATATCCACAGTATGGCTCCCTCTTGCGCACCGGGCCGCTCTGACCCCTCTCAGGACCTCCTAAACCAGGCAGGAAGAACTGGCGAGTACTGGGGAGTGGGAGGATGTTTGAGAGAGAGGGCTGCATGCTGCTCAGGTGACCCAGGAAATGCCTGCAAAAGGCTGGGGAGCATCTGATTGTTGCACTGGTCAACAGAAAAGCTGGAGCCTGAGCAGAGCTGGGCTGAGCCAAGCTGAGCCAGGCAGCTGGCAGACATCACAGAAAATATGTTTGTGTGCTCTGGACAAAGCAGGTCAGCAGGGTTATAATCCAGGAGGGACAAAGAGAGGTGGACAGGCTATGAACTCAGAAGATAAAAATGTAAATAAACGTGGAAGTGAAAAGAAAGAGAAGGGAGACTTAAAACAATGTGTAGGCTTCAAAGATCAACAAGACAGAGTGTAACTTTAGAGATCCACCGTTATTGTTTTTTTTCATTTTCTGAAGACAGTCTAGTTTTTAACAAAAAAGGAAGACAATAATCAGGAAGTAGAAAAAAAGGAGAGTCTGAAAGCATTCCTCAAAACGTCTTACGTTCTCACCCATTCCTCAACTTCTTGCAAAGTATGTTATCTTTAACAAGTGATATATGTTGGCTCCTTTTGATCCCGTGATGTGTCCTTGACCCCAAACAGGACACTGTAGGAGTGACGTCTGGAGGTCCAGATGCTGCAGCCTGTGAAAACACAGTGTGGGCGAGCCCCCTCTCTTCAAGGGCTTGAGTTCAGAGCTGTTATAACACGAGAGGACAGCAGGATTAAGTGAAGACCTAAAGCTGTGGCTTCACTGTGAGTGTGTGTATGTATGTGTGTGAGGGAGGGAGAGAGAGAGAGAGAGAGAGAGAGAGAGAGGGAAGGAAAGGAAACAAGATTAAAAAGGTGTTAGACTGAATGATTGTCATTCACATTTGTATGCAAGGCATTGCATGTGTATGTGCTTTACATGCAGGATGTGATCGGAACATGTGGAGGGGCATCACGGTGTAAGATGGAAAATAGAAGAAGAAGACTGTAATTTAACGTGGCAGGTTTAAGTCTTAAGTGTGTTGGCCTCTGAATGTAAATGTTGGTGTTGGATGAGGTCTATCAGGCTTAGGTGACCTTCACCGGATGAATACAGGTTTATGTAAACACAGAAAACATGAGTCTAAAATTCACTTATTGAATACCATGCGCATGTTAGATTTAGCCCAAATGTGCTTTTTCCCGGAAGTGATATATATCCGTGAAAAGAACTCCTCAGCCTTACTCTGAGCGGGTGAACGTCCGATAAAGGATTTTGAATAATTAGAAAATGTGTAATAGAAAAAAGATACACACAGGTGTGTTAAAAAGTCCAACGCTTTCTGAATTTAATCCAATTCTAGCGTATGCCAAAAACTCCTGCCAGAAACCAAACATCTGACTCTTTCATTGACTGAGCTGAGACCAAGTGTCTACCAAACACCAGAGGCAAACTCCAGATGAGTTATTTCTGTAAGGTGAATCATATTGGTCGAGCACAACACATTACCCACATAACACATTATTTGATCAAAGACCTCAATGACAAAAACTTTTCCCTTTTTTTCACAGCTATCACAGGGCTTGTCAATTTTCCAGTCTGTTTTTTTTTTTGTTCCTCTTTCTCTCCCTCCAAGAGGCATCCAGGGACAAGCACCAGTACAACACATTTAAAAACAGTCTGTCTGTTGGGGGTTCTTTTGTTTTACTGACCCAGCAGGAGGGCTGATGGGAGTCAACCGGGGTCAGCGTAGGTTGAGGCTTCATAGCCGTTCTTTGACAGAGGGGCGTAGCCTCTTCAGACCCCACAGATTGCTGGTTCAATAGCGGCGCCAAGCACCGCTCTCAGGGAGTTTGTATATCCTTTATAGAGGACAAGTTTAATCAACCATGGTTGAGCTGTTTGTGTTATTGTTTTAAAGGAGTAGTGAGTCATCTTTTCCATAAAGTTTGTTTTTATTGAAGTGTACAGGCAATGCAACACAGAAATGACAGCATCACTCTCCTATGCACTATGTATGGAAAAACAGAGAAGGGAGTTGTGATCAAGTCGGTTTTAAACTTGAAAGTTAAACAGATAACTTTCCTGTTCCATTTAGACGATGCTTAGAGCAATATAGTTTAATATTAAAAATTCAAGCCGCATGCTATTTTAGCATATATGAGGTTACTCTTTTTGTGTTAAGGGATGTATGTAGGCCAGAGTTTTTACCCAGCATCGACGTTGTCGTCTTGCATCATGATGTCCTGCTCCTGGGGAATGCATGAGAGGAGTTTACGGGCATAGTGAACAGTCTTGGCAGATGTGAGTGAATGGGCTCTGCAGAAGGGCTACTTAAAGAGACCTTACAGGTGCTGTAATGAGCAGGTTTTTAGAATCCCCACACCGACACGTTTTTAATCAGCCTCGGGGCTATTTTTACCAACCCCTACGGGCCCCTCCGGCTCCTACACTTTGAGTTACTCTGAGAGGGCACGTTGTTCTCACACACAGAGACACTGTCACGCAGTTAACACACTCTTGTACATGCAAATTCAGCACACACGTACTGGCACAATCACAACCTGAAACACAAAGCCACTGGCAAAACAGAAGTTGCACGCCTGCAATGTGTTCAAGTTTTGTTTGTCGGGTAGTAAAAGAATTTACTGCTATCTCGGGAGACACTGGAAAAAGAATCAACCTTGACCTTGGAACAAGACAAAGTGTATGACTTTAGTACAATCAAATATTAACACATTGGATTTAGATGTCAGGGTAAGACCAATGCCATTTCTATTGTCCAGGGTTCAGTCAGTAAGAATCATTGATTTCATAGTTGGTCAGTTGACTGGTGAATATTGGGTTTTCTGGTGGCCTTGGTTGGGTGAGGGTTAGGACTCAAGAAAGGCAGAGAAAGGTATTTAGATATGTTATCAATATCAACTATGCACTGCACTTCTATATCAAATAACCGAAAAGAAATTAGTAGTTTAAATCTTTAATTATAACATTTGTTGTCTGCTCATCCTGCTTTATTTCAGTTCTATTCATACCATACACAACCCCCCCCCCCCCCCCCCCCCCCCATTTGCTGACAGCCCTGTATTGAATCTCTGCCATCATTACATCTTTTTACATTCATATTGATTCTGCAACTGCTTAGTATTGGTGTCCGAGGCTGTGAATTCACGGTGCTGAAGCACGGCTTGTGAAACAGCGAGAGGTCTGCATACACGCACAAGTCTCTGTTCAGACTGTTGTTGTAATCCGGGATATTTACGCCTCTGTAACAGTGTAATAGTGTAAGAATTGATACCCCCTCTTCTTCAGACGATAAGAACCACCCGCCTCCAACTCAGCCTCACTGAAGCCTATAAAAACTATCTTTACCTACATGTTCATCACACTCTGTTTCATAGCTTGACTGGCACTATAGAAGGTCAACAACATGCTCTGTATGTGATGCTTCTCATCACCAAACAAACACGGCACAACACCTGGCTGTGGAAACCTCCAGCTGATGAAAAAAACACAATCCTGTCACATCCAGCCACAGCATGATCTAACATTTCCGGAGCAGAAAGTAACTTGTAGTTTTCAAGCTCTGTTTGTTTTTTAAAACCTTTTCTGTTCTGTGTGATTTAAAGGATGGACAGGTTCTAATAAAAGCCTGATTTTTAAACATGACACACCAAATTGGAGTTGTGTCTAGGACTGGCTTCATCATCAGATGACTAGTTGCCTATTACTTGTGTTCTGGCATGTTTACTTCTCCTCAAAAAATAATTCACTCCCCATCTGTCCCTCGGTCTGTCAAACAGAGAGGGCCAACTATTTGTCTGTGTTTCTTTTGTTTTCATACTTTCATTGGGAAATGGCTTTATGCGTTTGGTCTTTCACAAATGTTTAAAAAGGAAGAGGATGAAGAATTATTGATCATTGCATACATTTAAGGAGCACAGTTTGAAGTTCAGGGCAGCTCTCTGCTTGCTTTCCAATATTAAGGTCCTCCCGAAAACCTCAGATGATCTCTTCCTTGAACATCTGCACAAGACTTTTAAAACGACTGCACAGCAGAGGAACATTCATTTTAAAATCAAGCTGAATTTTTCCCTTTGCATTTTTTTTCTCCCCCCCCCCCGTCTACATTTGAAGTTCTGCACTGTGGAGAAGCACCTTCTTGTTATGCCTCTCATGCAGAAAACTTCACAAACCAGGACTGCCACTTCTTAGAGCTGCAGAGCCTACAGCCTGAGAGCATGTATATTCCTTGATGACTAAAGAGAACAGAAATGGGTTAATCATCCGGTCATTCATCCTCCAGTGACGGATATGCACAAGTAATCTGCACCTACAGCTGAAAGAGGCTCACTCCTGAACCCTTAGGCTATGCTTGTTCTGACACTGTTACCCATTAGCCTGGCATCGTATCCATGTGGATTCCTAAATTACTGAGTATATTTAACCACTTACTCATCTCAAATGTCGCTCAACATATGAAGGGGCAGATCCAAATTTGAGTATTAAGGGAACGTTATACAAATCTTCATTGAAAGGACTGTAAAAGGCACACTGCAAGATAAACAGCTGACAGCACTTTTGAGTCTATGTCGTTAATAGTCAACATCATTCTATAGAGCAGTATCAGAGCCCATTTAGTTCAGACTCACATTCATACCTCCCAGCAATAGGGGAGAATATTTGGCTCTGGCTCTTGGTTTGTAACAACATTTGTCCCAAAAGTCAGGTTTTTACAATTCCAGACTTGAAAATCCTGAACAGCTCACAGACCAGCACAATAATATCCAACATGTTTTACATTTAGTATGGAACATCGGGGTGTTTACAGAGCTACTTTTTGAGCAAGACTACCTCCAGTTGCCAATCGCATCAAATACAAAACTGGCTTTCAAAACAACAACAAAAATGGCCTCCGCCAAGCTGAGCTGCTTCACCCAAAGGTGGCGGTCTGTTCACATGACGAGAGCTGTCAGCAGCCCTAATTATACTCACTAACAAGTCTGCCCTCAACAGATCGCCATATTACACAAACTCAGAGCAAACGTTGTTATTAAAGAGTCTAAAAATCAAACCACACAGCCGTATAATGAATGATGAATACAGAGACACAAAATATCAGTCTTTCTCCCTCCTCCCTGATCAGCGATGTGATCAAGAAATCTGATTGGTCAGTAGGTGGAGCTTCAGACAAGTCGATCTTTTATCCAGAACAAAGCTTGCTCCAGAGCAGATTAGGCGTTCGTCTCAGGTCACAATGATGCAGTCTCCGCAGTAAGAACTTTACTTACTCTACTTTCGTAGAACTGAAATTCCCGGAAGTTGCCTCCCTTGGCAAAAATCCAACTCTTTTATGAACACCAACACACTAAATGTTACTGTGCTACGGATGATGTGGATGACCATGATATTGATGATGAATGATATTGACGTTTTGGTGATGTTGTTCATAGTGGTACTGGCTGAGTCTGAGCCTGATTCACAGAGCATCTTCAAAATAGTTAGGTGGGGACTTCCCCCCATGATTTTACCTGCACAAACAACAGCAGGCATGCCTGTTTAAATTGTCCTTCCCCTCATATAATGAAAGGAACTACAGCAGAGTTATCTGCGGACCTTAAACAGGGCAAAGGCCTTTTTGTAAAGATTCAACTGCTAGTAGGTGTTTGATTATGGGCGATGCAGATCACGTGTGAAAAATAGAGTGGGAGCATTTGAGCCATGCATATGAGACATCTGAAATCAATCTCCATCTGTGGGGATTTTATATTGACAGTTGTGAATGTTCTGTCCTGATTTAACCTGTACAGTGTGAGCTATTGAGGTTATGGCCAAGTATCAGATCATATAGTTTGAGTACATAAATTAGGCACAAATAATTTGTATATGTTACTGACATTCCACCATGAAATGTCAACACTCGTATAGTGAATGCCGGGCTTTAAAGAAACCTGCTAGAGAAACAGGAGAGGAGGCGAGTGGGGAGCTGAGGAAGGATGAAGGAGGATGTCTTAAAAGGAAATTTGTTTTGGTACGAAAATCAGCTGTGAAACTGGCACAGTAAGCCTTTAATGTTTTCTCATGTGTTGTATCAGTGCGAGCTCCAGCTGTGCTGTAGTGTCTCTAGATTACTTGTAAAAAAAAAAAAAAAAACATTTAGTGTCAGATACAGCACTGTTTTTAATTACAGGTTTTATTGTGTGAGATGTCTCTCTTGAAGGCTGAAATATAGCCGGTGTCCATTATGTCTGTAAGTTAGCAAAACAAATATTTTTGTGGATGATGTTTAAAAGATAAGCTCTGAAGTCATTGTAATGATGGGTTAATTAGAACACCATGAAATGCTGAGATATCGAGCTGTTAGTCCAGACCTCAGTCAGTCCTTTTGATGTAGATCTGTCCTTGGTTGGCCAAATGTTGCCAATTTGACATAAAAGAACATTTTAAAACATTACTGTATAAATATGTTGGAATTTGGGGAAAATGTTTAATGAACAAAGGGGAGTAGAGATAAAAAGTGACAAAATATTATATTGCCTTTTTGGCCGTGAACTGTAGACTGACAGTGTGAACCGTGGAGGTGATCCAAACAGGGGTTAATTGTTACATCATTACTGAGTTTATTAAATCAAAATCAAAACAAAGTTACTGAGCCACGAGGGACAAACTAGTAACAAGTGCTATTTATTGACATTAAAGCGAGGATGGTTTTATCGAGGTTTTTTATTATTGTAACGTGCAGATGCATTCTGTTTCATGTTAATAATATCAATCAACATCTGGATGACTCTGTGTTGGCTTGACATTACATTTAAGCATGAGTCTGTACGAGTAGAGAGCTGCAGACACAGCAGCCGTCTGAGAAGCCAATTATTTCCAGTTTCAGAAACTGTGAGAATGCTCTTCTAATTATGTGAAACGGAGCTCGTTCAGTGGTTGAAAAGCTGCAGATACTCTAGAACAATTTGCTTCCTTCGAGTACCTAGGCTAATTAATGCCACTCTTACATTTGAAAGAAAGTTTGTTTTTTTTAGTCATCCATTTATGTAAGTACTTTGATGCAGAACCTTAACTTCCGAAGTATTTCCAAGCAGCTGTGACATGACTTTTACAGCAACTTAGAGGAAGCACAAGTTAAAGGGACCTTGAGTGATGTGCATCTTCTGGTAGGCTGGTATATTTAAAATGTCAGTTTTAAAAGACAGGCTTTGTGAGGGATAATGGGAGCGAAGTAATTGCTACATTTACTGAAGTGTTTACATGCAAAATGACCTTACTGCAGGTCAAACACTTACCCCTAAAATACTCCACACAATACATCAAGTAAGTACAGTCTAACCCTTCCAAACATGCTATATCGCCTCTCTGCTTTGTTAGCTGTCAGAAAACTGTCAGAAAATCACATCATGTCAACTCTGTGAAAAGAGGAACGCTTTTTTTGTGTTCACACAAAATGTTATGGCTAAAATCATTTTAGCTGAGTTTTAGTAAAATTGCAAGTGCAGTTATGTATTTGAGTGGCTTTGAGAGCGAGAACGCGAGAATCATAGTCTGAAACAAGGGGTGGAGCTTGATGAGGGTTCTCAGGCTCACCAGTTTTGAATTCCTCTTGTTTTTTTGAAGAAGATGAGGTCACAGTCATGTCTGTTTAACCCATCTGAAAGGGATTCAAGATGGCTGCTGGCTCCAGAGACCAGGCTGTGGTTGCTGTGTAGGGTTTCTCCAGTTTCCTTCGTGCAGGAGCTGAGAGCAGATCTATGTCTCTGTGAATCATCAAGGTTATATTGGAAATTGGGAATGATTCGGCATTAGTGAATTTGGCAGGGGGTAGAGGGAAAGTTAAAGAATGACCAGAGTTTGAAAGCTAGACAGGAACTCAGTGAGTCATTATGTATAGTTCCCTTAAACCTTTATTGCTCCCATATTTTATTCATTACTGCTTGATGAAATATGTAGGTTCTTCCATATACATCTGAATATAACTTCTGTGTTGACAGCGCTGTGGATTCTCACTGAGTTTATAAAAAAAAATCACAGCTGACCGTTTTTCAAAGAATGCCATGTTGAGTTCTTTAGCTTGCGTTCACCACATGCACAGTTTCATTTGCAGTTTTCAGAAATGCAAATACAAGGTCAGCCTCCGTGTTACACAAATGGAATATCAAACAACTGTAAAACAAAGATGGAGATGGAGATTTAAAATACAGAGGAGTGACATGGACGTGAGCCTCGGCTAAAAAAGCTTTCTCCATCAAACAGAGCTTTTAAAAAGATCAGGGCATGTTAAATTACTGGAGTGGGAAGCACGGTGCTACTGTTGGTGCACCTTGGCACCGTCAAAGGTTGGGGAATGGACATAGAAAGAGCAGAATAATAGTGTTCAGCTTGTAAAGACATCTGTTCGGGAAGGAGCAAGGCCGCGGGATGGACTGTAAATTAGAGGTTGAAGAAGAAGGAGACAAATACAATACAAAAAGAGATTGAGGTGGATCCATGAGACAAAAATGGAAGACTGGTTGGCAGAGCTTCCAGTCAAATCAGCTGTTGCCCCTCACCTCGATGCTCAGCTGCAGACTAATAGGCAGTGTGAGTCAGTGGCTCCGTCTCTGTCTCCCAGGCTGCCTGGAGGGTGTGTATTGATAAAATCCCAGCCTGCAAGGCTCAATCCATCCCCTGGGGCGCTCAGCAGCAAGTGGATGAAGAGTCCCCGGACAGTCTTTTGGCTCCACAGACGAGGAAGAGATGTGAACACGATTGAAGGCAGGTACATGGATGCATATACACACACACACACACACACACACACACACACACACACACACACACACAAACACACTCATAGACAGGCACACTGCCCAAACGAATTCCCCACACCTCATTTATTCTCATTTTGACGCTCTCCTCTCACACTTGCTGCAGAGTGAGGGGCAGAGAGCAGTGATCACAGAGGAGGTGAGGAAGAGGAGGATGGAGAGACACGGGTGTGTGGGAGAAGGGGAGAGAATGACAGCCCACACCGAGAATCGTCCACCTCTCTTCTCTCCCATCAGATGTGCTAATCCAGCCGGCAGAGGAGCAGACCACTGCTCACACCTGCCTGCTCCGCTTCATCTTGTTAGAGGGCCAGATGGGAGAGAAAGTGACTTCCTGCAGCACTTCCACCACAGGGCTCGTTCCCTCACATTAATACCTTCACTGCTCGGCTCCATTTGTTACACACGCTCAAGACACACACTCAGGGGGAGCCTGGGGCTGTGAATGATGGCCATATGCAGAAGTGTGCTCATCTATAACCCCCTGTGGCTGGAACAAAGTACAGTAGACTCCTTGAGCGAGAAAACCAAGGTTAACATTTGGAAGTGGTGCAGTGCAGTCGGTTTCAGTGCCTCTGCGGAGAAGTTCGCCTGGTCAGCGTCCACATGTCCATACAGATAAGGAGAGCAGGTTTAGAGGTAGAAGGTCAGTGGTTTGATATAATCTGTGGAGAGTGTGAGTAGAAATCTTGCAGGCAAGACGAACAAGTCGCACACTGCCCGCTATGATGCATCATGTGAATATGCTGCAGTCAACAGTCACTGCTGGTGTTAATTGTATGTGTATATGTTGTGCGTATATGTATGCTCAAGCATGCATGCTCAACAAAACACATTCACTTGATGAATGAAGGTTAAAAAAAGAAAAGGGATTAAAAAAACCTCAAAAATGAGAGCTGATGGTGGATAGAAAAGAAACACTGGCGGACTCACTCAGGCACACTAAAACAACACTCACAATTAAAATTCAAACAGTCAAGGGTATGGAGAGAGAAGAGAGTTTGAGAGTGTTTGGCCATGAAACAATATAATAGAGGATTTTTCTTTTTCGTCCTCCAGGATGCAACATTTTCTGAGTGTCTTGATTAATGTAACCTTTTTTTACCTGTTGAAGAAAGACTAAACCGTGAGTCCTCTGCATGAACACAAGCAATTCACCTTGAAGTAGCTCTACATCCTGCAGTCCTTGTATGCGTGTGTGTGTGTGTTTCCGGCTTTACAGAAAATAGTCAATATTGAAACTTCCAACAAAGTTTAAATCTATCATTGTTGGGCACTACTGAAAAGTAGTAACTAGTTATATTAGTTACTACTATCAAAAAGTAACTGAGTTCCTAACAGAGTTACTGCATTATTAAAGTAACTCGTTACTTGGGAAATAACTTGACTTGCTTTAATCTTCGCTTTAATATTGACGTTTTTTAGTGTTGCTGTGGCAGAATTGAGCTGTGACATTGAACATTTTAAAAAACAATGTAGTCATCTTCAGTTTGTAGATCTTTGACCAATTAGATCACTGAAGGCCGCATACTCATCGTTTGTATGGAGTCTCCTCCTTGGTCTGCTGAACTAACATGAGCTACACCTGGGTCTCCTGTGTCTGCAGCACGGGGGTCTCTGACAGCTCGTTTAGTAGACGTGTTTTGTTTTAGCTCGGTCCCTTTGTTCTTGTGAGAGAAGTTTTTAAGAAGTCCGAATGATCCCCTGCCTGTGTTTGTTTACTACGCGCACATCCTTTCTCTCAGGATGCTGCAGTGCTGACGTTAGTGTAACTTCGCCCCGCAGGCTGTCGACTGTTTCACATAGAGTCAAGAGTAATCAGTGTTTTTAAATTACGTGTCAAGAAACTTGACTTTCTTATGAGCTCCATTTAGATATAAGCCACTCTTGTTGTTAATCACATTACAAGAACCAACAATTACATTGAGCAAAAATATAAATCCTGCCTAAAATATATAAGTAATGCAAAAAATATTTTTAAACAAAAGCCTAAAATTGCAAATGTGTTGCAGAGAAACAGAAGCGTGTGTAGCATGAATAAGCCGAGGCGCAGGGACACAGTGAGTGAAGACCATCCAGGATCTGTATTTATGTCCATGTGTTTATCTGTTGGTTTATGTGTCACTTACAGACAGAACCCCTGCTGAGAGCAAAGATGCTGTAAACGAGGCTCAGTGGATAATATATTGCAGCGGGCTTCATTGAATGTGTCCCTTTGCGACTACACATTAAACACACAAACATACACACATGCCAGGAGACAGAGGCAGGTGTGAGGCCTGGAAAACTAATACAACACTGCAGTGTATGTGTACATGCTACACACACACACACACACACACACACACACACACAGGCACATACAGTACATAACATGCTGCAAACAAAGGAAGTGAGAGATATGTAATCCTCACAAACACAAACACACACTGTACACACAGGCAGTATTTGTCTGATAAAAAAAGGTCACTTTTGTCATTTGGAAACACGAAATCCACTACAGGCTGCACTTTTAAAGCTTCACTAGAAAGAAAAAGGAGGGCATGTCTGCCTCTGGACACCTCCCTCATAATTACAGAGCAAATCACATTGCTCTTTTCCCTCCATGTCATTTGAAATAGTGGATTAAGAGCAAAAAAAGAGCATATTTTTTAAGCTTGGCCATCTGTTTTTGTGTGAAAGTGTGTGTGTGACTGCTTCCTTATCTCATCTGAACCATCCACCTCTCACACAGCTCCCACTTGCTTTTTTTTTTTTACTTTTCAAGCTGGGGAGGTCGGCTTAAGGCCCTGAAACTGGGTCATCTGGGTGTTTGATTTAAAAAAAAAAAAAAAAAAAAAAAAAAGGCTGGACAGTGGCTGCAGAGCTGCCTGAACCCTGCGCAGGTAGGGGAGAGAGGGATGGACCCGTTGTTGAATTGGGGCTGAGAAAGGAGAACGATGACTGGGAAGGTCAGGACAGAACAGTGCAGCCCTGTTGCAGGGGGAAATATTTTTTGGACAGCACGTTAGGGTCGCAGCGCCAGACTGTCAGCCTCTGGTCTGCAGCAGACCAAGGCAGAGGCCGGAGAGCTTCAAGGTCAAGCCCCGCACCTCTTCTCCTGACAGAAACAGGGAGGGAAAGAGGGATGGCAGGAAGAAAGAGGGGTGGAAAGGTCACAAAAACCTGAAAGCCATGTTGCAAATGCAGCTCTAAATAAAACCTGTCTGTTCTTCCTAAGCACGCACGCACACACATACACATACACGCACACACACACACAGTCATGTAGGGCAGCGTGCAGGTCAAGGCGGAACATAAATGGGCTGCTTGGAACACTCTCCTTTATAAAGGGAGTGACAGTTCAGGAGTGTCACCTGTCCAGAGGGACTTCTCTGTGAAAAGTGATATAACTCAGGGTCTGACCCACATAGCCTGAGAGCTGCTCCTGTAATGGATATAAGCTGAATCAGAAGTTTTCAGACGCCATTAGTGTAGGAAAGGACTTGGATTTTTTTGTTTATAATGAGTTCTTCTTTATGTTGC
This sequence comes from Symphodus melops, assembly GCF_947650265.1. Taxonomy (NCBI): domain Eukaryota; kingdom Metazoa; phylum Chordata; class Actinopteri; order Labriformes; family Labridae; genus Symphodus; species Symphodus melops. The sequence continues at coordinate 12,221,316 of NC_136698.1, forward strand.
AGGTTGTGTGTTCTACAGCACAAAATGTTTTGACTCTTTCTCAGGCAACTAATTGTAATGAATCCATCCGCAATTTTTGGAAGAATAGTCTCAAAGGAGTCATGTAAACAATGTAGCGATGACACAGCAAAATAACATTGATAGTCTGTGACAGTTTTTGAACTCAAACTAGACACAAGTCTGCGAGTGTTCAAACAATCAATACGAAGGACATTTGAAACAAACGAATGCAACAGAGGAAGATGTGTTTGTTTAAACATTTTATTGCTATGTAAAATTATAAATCTTATGCCTCCAATGTAAAAGAAACCACTGTTAAATAAAAAAACAAAGTCAGGCAAAATGAAAGTATTTGGCATTGTGAAAAGCTGTCAGTGTATCGGGGCAATTGATTTGAACGGAATTTTGATGCAATAAAATGCAAGCTCAACTGTATAAGACATAAACTATCATCTTTAACAATCTAGTATCATGTACATGTACATGAAGCCAAGTATACTACCTAACATATAACACTGTGTTTCTCCCTATTGACATTTAAGACTGTATTAAATCGAGGTCCTACTGAACAGGCTAAGTAGATGTGCCTATTGTTGGCACTTTGTACCTGCAATGCGGTGGGGAAGAAGGCTGCAGCTTTTGAGGCAAAATGATCGCTTTTACAGTGCGACACATTGGGGCTGAAAGAGCCGAGTCATTCAACGTGCTGCACAATCGAAGTGAAGCAACACATCCCTTTTAGTCTTTACACATCTGTATGAGAGCAGCCAACCTGCAAAGGGAAGTGTCTTCCTCTGAGTGAAGCCATTACAATACATGATAATTAATGAAATAAAACTTCAAGTATATTCCAAATGCGGCTCCTCTGTCTAACCACTAGAGTCTGGTGAGGGTCTAAAGTCTAAGCATGCAATCACTACTGCCATGTGCACCCACTTTCTCTTTCTAAGACAAAGTGAGTATTACAAACCGAGTGCTCACTGAGACTTAAGTTTGGCCTTTTGCACTGTGGCTCAAAAGTCAGCTCGTTCTCCAAGAGGCAAAGAGGCTTGGCTTTAGCACACCAACATCCTAATCAATATCTCGCTGAATTCTGCTGCACCTAATAACACACAGAAAAACATGAAGCATTCAAAAGTGAAACATTTTGAGCTTTGTGGGCACCATCCACTCATTGTACTCTGACCTGAAAAACTTGAACATAAAGTGACTGTTAAAACCTTTATAAACATAAAGCCTCTGATATAAGTTATTAAATAAATAACATTCAGAAATAAAATTACAGCCAGCAAAAATAAGCTTTTCGTATTGTTTTTTTTTTTTTTTTACATCCACTTTCTCAAACAAGGGATTGCTTCTTCTTCTTTTTTTTTCTTTTTTTTACATCATTCCATTTTTGCATCTGCATCAGCATTCATGGAATACCTTACAAAATAAGTTAGTACATAAATATATAATCCTTGCATTGCTTAGTTATTTTTTTCCCCCATTTACAGTACCTTGACTTGTAACTGTACAGTAAGTAGGTATATTACAGCAATTACAAGGAGAAAGAAGGAACAGACCCATTGACTGCTTTTATTGGGTTTTAGGTGGCGATCGAGGGTACCGGTGGTCTGCTGGTCTGGGAAGGTCCAAACTAATCTAAACTGAACAGAGCCCTTTGGCAGTCCTAAATCCACCAGCCGTTGCTGTGTTGGTCTTTCGGGGGGTTGGCCGAGGTTAAGGTTCCATCCGGTGTCCAGAGCTGCCCCGAATTCAGATCCATACTGGACTTGCTGATATCTGAGTTTGGCTTGGTGAGAGTCAGGGGAGGAAGGTTGAGGTTAAAAGGCGAGGTGTCCGAAGCCAGGGTTGCTACGGTGACCTCAGAAGTTGCCCATCCTGGCAGAGAAAAGGCTGCGCGAGCGTGGCACGGCCGAGGAGATGCGGCCAAAGCTGGACGAAGGCCACTTCACAATGAACTGGGAGGTCACTGGCAGCAGATACCTGGACAGACGGACAAGAGCGAGGGACGGAGGGATTAGGGGAGAGGATAAACATAATGAGAGGATTAGATATGCAAAGGTCACAATTTAGAGGTCAGGGCGCATTAGTGCTCAGCACTGAGACCAAATACTGCCAACTTTCATATATTGATTTGACCATTTATGACCAGCTCTATTTGCACATTTCAACTTTAATAAAGGCCTTGTGATTCAAGACATAATGACATCACCCTCTGCTTGACAGAAAAAGAAGAAGAAAGAAAAAGATGTTGATATCATTTGTGAGATCCATAAGATCTGGAGTATTTTGTTTAGGGCTGCAACCAATGATTATAACCGCCATCAATTGATGTGCAATTTTGACCCTGAAGTAATCAGCAAACAACTATTTGAATGAAATTTTAAGATTTCATGATTCCCTAGACATGAGAGGTTAAAACTTTGACGCCAGGTGAGAAGATTTCCTTTGACCAGCAGTCCAAAACACAAGTATATATATGAATTAGGAGTCCTTTCATGTCATCTGGAGAAGCTGGAAATGGCCCATTTGGGTTTGGTTTTTTTTTGCATAAAAATGATCACTTCAGTAATACACAGGTATCAAAATAGTAGGAATTTCTTCTTTCAGTTATCTCACCAATGGAATAATTGTTGCAGCTCAATTTTTTATGAAACGTTGCAGTCATGTTTCTTCATGCAGTGTTTATGGATCTTATCTTCGAGGATGAAGTAAAGGGCATTACACCGAGAAAAAAACAACTCTTTTTTTATTTTAAGGACAACTACCCTTTTCAACTTTTAACCCTTAAATTTTTGGTATCATGAACAGGAATTCCTCACCTATCATTCCGCGGCACAGACGTCAGTACCTTTCTAAGACTTTTCTATGACACCTTCCACCGAGACAGAGCAGTGAGGCAGCTCCTGCTAACAGCGTTCCAGTACCTGAGAATGAGACCAGCGTCAGGTTGAGATAAGTGTCAGGAGGGGCTGAACCCTGCTCCCATCTTCGCTTGTTACTGGAAATGAGTCAGATATGGTTGTCAGATTAATGTCAGATGAGATGATCAAATCCTGGACAAGGTTAACTGAAGGTTATGCAAATGTCAGGGTAGTTCAGAGGACACAGGACGGGAGGGGGGGAGGGGGGGTGTATTCTTCCAAACTGATCAGTTGGGAGAATGACTTACATTGCTGCGCTTTTCCCTGCACCTTTGTACTGTAGTATTATAAACTGTGACCTTATTGCCACATCCGCAGCAAAGATCTTTTGATAGTAAAAGACATCTAATACTCGTTTAGTTGAACAAGTACATTGGTCAAAAGAAATAGTCCCTGTAGAAGTGTTCAAGACGTGACAATCTAATCAAAAGGAAGCCACTGGGGCTGTGAAATACGGAGAGAAAAAAGTAATATCTCCTTTTAAGCTGGTGCAGAGATAGCATACTTTTTTCTCTGACAGCTCTCTCTCCTTGTGAAAAAGCTCTTGGACAAATTAGCCAAGGAGCTGCTTCTAAAGTTGCCCGGAAAGGGGGGGGGGAAGCACATGTCGCTGAGGGCATCCGCTTAAACACAGACCCAGGAGAGTTAGGAGGGATTCAAATTAACTTCATTTAGTCCAACAAGAGTGTCCTTGAAACTGCTTCAAGTGGGCCGTAGGTATCCCTCCAGCACATCTTCTTTGGTTCTGACTGGACTCGTTGAACAAAGGCTTAGTCCAGTTTTTCTTTTTAAACTCTTGCACTGGATCCCCAGAGAACAGAAGGACAGGACCTGCTTTGCTTCAAGCCTTTCACATTTGCCTCAATTAGGTAGCTCAAAGCTTACGCTTCGATTTGACAATTAGCAACTTCATCGAATTATTTTGTGTCACCTTTGGATTGACGTCTTCTACTTTTCTTGCATTTCTATAGGTACGGTATTCCTCGTTCCTCAGACGTGTATGTTGGGATTCTTTTCATGGCCTTGAGGTGTGATATCTGCTTTCGCCCTTCAATTTCCAAAAGTTGTTATTTACTGATAACCAAGCACAGGCATAGAAATGGCAATCAAATATTGAACATCCATTAGGTTGCCAGTGTGTGCTCTTAAGAGATTTTCTGCTATTCACTATAAGAATATTCTGCTCAGTGAAAGAATCACAGTGGTGGTAGTGGTGAGGGATGGGTGGGGGTTCTCAAGTCCAAGGGGCTGCTGTCTCTGCAGGCTATGTTTAATTGGACCCTCATTGAGCATCTTCCAGGTTCGTCCTCCTTTTGATCATGAAGACGGTCTTGGCAACAGCGCGCATGCTTGAAAGCCAGAGGGAGGCTTGTTTCATGCACTTTTGCTTTGCTTCAATACAACAGTTGACAGGGAGACAGAAAGACACGCTCTTTCTCTGTTCCTCACATGCAAGGCTACTATCTACTACGGTTGACTACTGACATGCTTTCCGCGCCACTCCATCTAGAGGAGTGCCACGGCGAATTAAGAGGACGCCAGGCAAGACGAAATGCCGTGGCGAAGGATAGAAGGGGGGAGGCTGCCTTGATAGCTGACGCAATCCGAACCAAGAGGTACAAGAGGCTTGAAGGTTATCTGCAGCACACATTCAGCTCAACACCCCAATTAACCCTAGTTACTGCCACACTTATCCAACAGATGAAAGTTAATAGAATGGGGAACTTTTGTCATCATGGGGAAATTGTCTTTGGGTAATGACAGTAATTCCAGGCTTAACAAGAAAGTTATTAGTGGAGCTATTTGGCTACTTCCTCTCATCTGCCCACACAGACTGAAGGACTTTTCTAAGGCCCATGATTCTGTTGACACACCTGATCAAGGCACTCCACGGAGGAAGGATGCTTGAACGAGAGTGGGAGGTTGTGGTCAACAATGGACACAACAAAAGACCATCCCTAACAAGCTCAACAACTGGATGTCTGTGTACATGCACGAGAGACAGTGTGCAAGTGTTTGATTCAAAGAGACAAATTAGCCAGAATATAAGACCTTTGATTTCAGGGAGTCCGACAGTGAAGGTCTCCCACACAGGGCTTCCAGACTAGTGTTTCTTTGTGTCTGATAATGAAATGAACTGGAAACGCTTGATATTCATTTGGAATTGTCTCAAACACAAGGTAATTCTCTGACGCGTATCTGTCCAGTTCAGTCTTTTGATAATGCTATTCATAGGAGTGGATCTCTCTACTTGTCATAGTGTTTAGTCTTTTATTGAGTAAAGGTTGATAAAGTTGTGATTTTGAAATCGAATTAACCTCTTTTACTCTTGTGTCCAAGTCTTCATTTCAGCATAGGCTCATGTTTTCTTCCAAGCCTGATGGAAAAATCACTGGAATACCCACAAGTGCTCTGAGAGTTATTGGCTACAGTAATTACATCTTATTTTTATACCACTGTGATTACAACTTAAGAGTTGGCGGAATAAAACCACAATCCCTTTTCTATGCAAAAAAAATCTCAAAATGTTGTGTATGGCTTAAGCAGTCAAAGTTGGTCAAGTCAAGGGGATGTCATCCAGGGTTAGTCTTCAAAGTACATAATTCCCCCTTCGTGACTTTGTGGATTTTGTTGGTTTTGTTTAGGAAACAGTTATTTGGATTGACTATGAGTTAGATGTGGACACAAGTTGAGAAGAATAGTTTGCACTTAACTGGGTGTAAAACACTGACTTGAGATTGATGATTGTACTATTAAACAGTCACATTACATGTGCATGCACACGTCTATACACACAATTTACCCTCTCATGTTTATCAATCAGAAAATAATCCTAATTGCTTCTCAGCTATCTGAAATGGAGGTGGGTAGCGACTGTTCCCTGCATGCCTGATGGAAAGATGTGAACTGCTTGTGTTGAGAAACTGCGAACCACATGATGCAAGCGAGCCATTGTCTGTCTTCTTGAGACAAGAAGAGAGCAGTGCTTAGGTTGAACATGGTGCTGATGCGGTGCAGGTGAGGAGCTCAGTTCCCACTGAGGCCACTTGTACTGAAAATGCACTTGGGGTAAGATGTTCTTGATAGAAGCATTGAGTGGAGGTAGAGTTTAGCATGTGGCAGCAGAGTGATTGGCTGGTTTGGAGCAAGCTGCCAAATGGTTGCCTTGTAGACAAACAGTGCTCTAACGGTCTCAATATGGCTCTTCCTCCTCCTCCTCTTCCTCTAATCTTCTTCATTGGAATACTTTTAAAATGTTTTTGACTAAAAATAATCACATCATTTGAAACATAGCCCATTTTTCACTAGGTAAAAGTCAATCCAAACAACACTTCTGATAGTGTTGTGGGAAAGGAGAGGAGACCATGTTAGACTGTTGGTTGCAACCATCATTGTGCAGGTGGGACCAAGCCTTCGTTACAGCTGTGAGGTTGTGAGAGCAGCAGAAAGCGGGGACAGTGCTGGAAGATGGTGGGAGGGAAGGGGGGGGGGGGGGGTTTAGCGGAACTAAACCAAGCAGAGACCTGCGTTGAGGGGCGAAGAGACGGAGGAAGAGGAGGAAGAAGAAGCAGCAGCAACAGCAGCAGGAGGGGTTGAGCCATGGGTAGAGGCTGGTCCAGCCGCAAATGGTAAGCTTTTTTTACACAGAAATATATAGACAGAAGAAATAAGGAGAGACAGACCAATGCATGCTTAAATGGACTCTTTAGGATACCTACTGAAAAAAGTATGGGTCATTTTGCTCATGCTTGTGTATTGAATCCAATCACAGTCAACTTTTAAAACCTTATATCGCCCACTGATTTAATGATATTCTCCAATTCATCCCCACAAATGTTTAGGCTAAAACAATCAATAGCAACACTTTTGGATTAGTGGAAACAAAAGTCTTTCTGAACCCAAGCCCCCCACACTTTTATTCAGCTAAGGTTTTAATACTCTAGGTGCAAAGTGATAGCCTGTTAAAATATGTGTAAGAGTTATGAATCATGAAAAGCGAGGCTCCGGGAAAAACAGAGCTCTCTCTCTCATAAGGTCATTTGCTGCAGAGACTCATCTGGGCTCTAATTGAATTAAGAAGGCCTCGGGGGGCCCCAGGCTAACCTGAGCGCTAATCTGTGGGCCATTATTTCCTGTTAACAGCGCACTCCTTCTCCCTCTCTCCCTGCTCCCTCTCTGCCAGCCCAAAAGCACATGTGCTTTAAAAGTTCACTCACTGCAAACCTGAGCTGCTGTCTCCTGCGGGGATCAACCTTTAAAATAGAATGAAGCAGCCTTTTTTTTTTTTGTTTGTTTGTTTAATCTGGGTTAGGTGATGAAGATGATGGCTCTAAGGCCCAATGGAAAAGAGAGGAAATGCTCCTGAGAGCTTTAATGATTAGGGCTGTTTACATTTTCAGATCAGAGTTGTCTTGTCTGTATGTCAAAGTGTGTTTACGATGTGTTGTTTTTTTTAACCTCATTTTTTTTCTCCTTTTTTTCAGAAGGCTTATTACAAGGCATCTCTGTAGTTCATACAGCAGCTTAAACCTGCTTTCAGTTGGGTTTATTATCAATCTTTGAAACACCCTGAAGGTTTTCTTTTCAATATCTCCAGTTGATTTTTTGTCAGTAATCTAAGCATTTAAGTACTTTTTGTTGTACAGTTTGTAGTGGTGTTTTAATGATTTCATGACCATGCACATACACATTTACTTGTTAAATCTTTCAACTAGGGCAATAAACTGCGGTAATTATGTAGTTATTTCTCTGAAGACGCTCTCTGACATTTACTTCAGAAAATCTGCAAGAATTTGTTTCAACTGCTTTTGGCCTCTGCTTTTCTGGCATTTATATTATGGATTTTTTTTCCAGAGCAAAAGCTAAACATCTTGTAAGAGGAAACCGAGTACATTGTTAAGCTTGGATCTTGCATTTTAGTATCCTTGAATCCCACCCAGCCACCCCACAGCATTGTGAAGTAGCTATTACAGAAACAATGCTCGAAGAAAATAAGAAAAAAGGCTTCCTGAGGAATCATCAAAAAAAGGTTGAGTTTCCTTCTCACCTGGTGTCATCCCATTCGGGGCTGAGACCGGTCAATGAGCCACGGGATTCCGAGACAAACTTGTAGACGACCAACAAGCAGTCTCTAGACAGCTGGACCAATCGGCGGCAACACTGCAGCTCATGGGGTGTCACCACCTCGCTGCTCTTACAGAAGATGGTTTCCCAAGACGAACTGGAGAGAAAACCAGAAAGCATGCACACACATACAGTTATAGTTGGCAATTATTGATAATAATAATAATAATAATAATAATACTTTATTTGTATAGCACTTTTCTATACAAGCAACAAAGTGCTTTAAAACAGACAATAAAAGCAACAAACTGAAAATGAACCAACCAACAATAAAATCTGACTAATAAAATTAGTTAAAATAGATTGGACTTTGGAACAGCCAGTAGGGCTCTGACAGAGGACCACAGACTGTGTCCTGGTTCATAGGGAGTTAAAAGCTTAGAAATATAAGAAGGGGTCAGCCCATGTTGTGCCTTAGAGTAATTAAAAGAATCTTAAAATCAACAGGGAGCCAGTGAAGGGATGCTAAAATTAGAGTGATACGAGCACGTTTGTTTGTTCATGATAAAAGCTGGGCTGCTGCGTTTTGGATTGTCTGAAGACGGTGGATTGATTTTTTTTTACTGAGGCAGGTGAATAATGAATTAGAATAATCAAGGCTGGAGGAGATGAAGGCATGGATGAGTTTTTCCAGATCTTTGTGGGGACATGAGGGATTTGACCGTGGCTATATTTGATAAGCATACGCATGAATGTATCAGAAGTAAACAGTACATGTATATCAAGTGTGTTCATGAGACAGCCACACAGATTGAGATCTGTTTGCCTTCCATAGCTTCATATATACTCCAGGAAAATATGTTGTTTCATGTCTGGCCTTTACATTTACATCTGTGTATACACGTTTGCACACCGTTTCCCACACACAGACATACAGGGAAATGTGGAGGATGAAACAAATCCAAGTACAGTTAACCCCGTTTACAGCCCCGGACATACCCCTAACTGTGAGAGAGCTTCGACAACTGAGACACACAACTCCAGGGGATACGTTTGATGTCTACCCTCTTTCACTTCTTGGCTGGTGGGGGGTGTTTCCTCTGAAAGGTTCAAAACTGTGTGCGTTTCTATTCTCTTCGTTTCAAAGCCTGTTGAATTCATCGCCCACAATAGCTGCAAGGCTGTTTGATTGTTGTTAAGTCCTTTGGATAAAATATCAAACAAGAAATGGAGAGGAGCGGGTGGGGGCACTTGGATTTAAATGTTTTTCGAGGTGCACTTATTCGCTGTTGCCGTGTGACATCAGGGCCCTCTTTTGGTTTTCATCTGTTTTTGGGCCATGGCCTGTTGTGTTGGATTCAGGCGGTGTGATAGGATAGCAGGCTAGCTGCATCTGCCAGGGCATGTTGTGATCAGAAAAAAGGTACATGGGGTGACAGCAGGCTGGGGGCGCTGAGGCCAGGTCAGGTTAATCCTTCCACATAATATTTTGTACAAAGTCTTATTTTCAATAACACCAGTGTTTTTTTTTTCTTCTACATTTTCAGGATTTTCCCTTCTCTCCTTTAGCTTACCATCCCTTTCATCACCCACTCAATCTTTTCCTTTCTCATTCTCAATCAGGACTGGAAAGTACGGTAAGTTAAGGAAGAGGAAAACAGAGAGTTAAGTTACACCTTCTAAGCCCTCTGCGTCTGGTGAAACAAGGTAGCTTAACAATGGAACTGTAAAAATAATGGAGAGGAGGAGATGCAAGAAGGTCAACCATGTTACCATAGATGAGATGAAAAGTATCGAGCACAGCTGCTTCTCTCATCTACTTCCATCCATCTGTCAGGGTTGTACAGTATGTGTGTGCTTGTTAATATTTTACTTCATGTGTGGCTCTGCTTGGGGGTGCTTCGGTGTAAAAAAAACTGAAAACAGCTTCGCCCATCCGATGATGTGCTGCCTGTGTAACTTTGAGGGAATGTGTTTTAGAAAAGCTGTTTTGGGGGTTTTATAAGGACATGATCAAGTGGGCTGTAACGGCAGTGCCTCATCTTCTCGGAAGCTACTTTCTATTGCATCAAAAAGTTCAAAAGAGAAAAGTAAACTGAAAGAGTAAAACTTCAGAAAATTCTAATAAAACACCACAGCAAAAGAACTACGAGACCTTCATTCACCTGCTTCCTGTTTGCTTCCTTCCCCTCTCTTTTTCTTCCTCTCACCTGTGAACAAGTTCTGATTAACAGCTCAGATTTGTGACCTTAATTTGCACTCTGCCGCCTCAGAGTAACATGTTTCTTTCATCCCTGGGAGCTTTCAGGAAAGTGCAGAGGGGTCTGGTTGGTCTGTCACTCATTCTCTGTCATTCAGCTGCTGTTGCTTTGCCATTTATACTGAAAAGAAATGGTAAATTGTCCCTGCTGTCACTGAAACGGATACTTTGACGAACGCTCAGCTGGAGGACACGGGCAGATTGATTGGTGAATGAACTGTATACATACAGTCTGACTCCATGCAATGAATAGAGCACTCACTGGCCTGCAGTGTGATCACTTGTTTTTGGTTGAATCAATTAATCAATCTTTATTTGTGAAGTGACAATTCATAACAAATGTCATCTCTACAGACACTACATAAAGCACAGGGTCTCATAAAACGGAGCTTGCTTAATATATAGCATGAGTAAAACAGACAGAACAACATAAGGGGGAGGTGATGTTAAAAACAATCTGTTATTTGTACATGTTAAATATATAGGCAGCTATTTAATTGACTTTTCAGAGTCATCGTGGCTGATGTTTTTGTTGTTTTTTAATAGTACTATTAACATTTTTTAAATCTTTAGTTAAACGTTCCATATTCAGCTTTTTCTGGTTTTAAATGCTCTTCAGTGTGTGTTCCAGGTACTGGCATTGACACTGCGTTCCCGAATGTGACTGACCTTTGTCTAGTGGGTTTTAAAGGTTTTCAAATGGTTCAAAATGTTTTTAATGCACTTTGATTTCAAGTGCTTACAAATGAATCTATTAAAATTAAAAGTATTATATCTTCAGTTATGATGTGCTCAAACAACACTTCACAACAAAAGTATTCAAGACTACCCGAGCTTTTACACCTTCATCCTGACAGCTTAAAGCCCTGCGCAGATTGACTTACCCAGTGTTGGAGAAGCAGTTCCACAGTCCCTGTCCATGACTCCAGAGCAGCCGGTTGAAGACGCGGTTGAAGAGCCGATACAGGTGGAGGCTCTCTACCTCTGGCTCCCTCCAGATCCGTTGCAGCGCTGAGCGCACGTTGGTGCGCACAATGTCCAACACCTGAGCGTAGAGAGGGTCAGAGGTTTAAATCAAGCATGTGATAATAATGGAAATGTATTCTGCAAGACAAAAGGGGGACAGCACTTCTAAATGTTAAAAGCACGAGATGTCATTTGATCTAACTGATTTCTATTTTGTCTATAAACTGATTATAAAATTAGCAATCACAAAGACTAATGCATTCCCTTAGTAACAGGCAACAGTTAAATATAACTAATCAGATGTATATGCATAAACAGAATTACCAATACACACTGCTGACAAAAAACTATCCTGCAAATTGATGTAATCAATCCTCATCACACATTTTTTGGCACTTCAATCGGAAGTCGAACCAGTGTGACAAGGACTTTCTAAATGGGGCACCTGCTCAATCAACGAAGCTACAGTATACAGCCCCCCCCCCCCCCGGTGAGAATTGAATATGAATGCTAAAGCATACAGGTACAGTACAGCCACAGCCTACACTTGGGGAAGGGGGCCTTTGGTTGAGGCAGGACAAAAAGTGCTGGGGCAGACAGGGGAGAGCACAGGAGAGGAGTAATTGCTGCACGGACGTCACTTTTGGACAGAAGGTGTCAGAAGTTCCTCGGCAGTCTGAGGACACCTGCGCCAGCCCTCCATCTTCCCTTCTTTGTTTTTCCCCCCCATCTCACTGCCTTCACTTCCTCTCTTTTTCTTTCCCTTTTCACCCCGCTAACAGTGGAGTGCTGTGGCCCTTTTGACTTTGATTCCTCGCTCCTCATTACTGACGTGCCTGACTGGCTGTGGTGTGTGCGCGGTGTGCATGTGTGTTTTTGCGATGCGAAGATTTCCCTACAGCAATATGAGGCGAGCCACGCATGCACACTCAGACAAACTGATAGATGAGTAAACACACACACAGATATGTTTTGGTATGGTAATCAGATGGCAGAGCGGTGGGCGCTACATTCCTGACCTCTGCCTGCTGCTCATTAGGCTGCCCCACTCCAAATAAAACATCGGCTCGCGTCGCCACAGCTCACAACACAGTCGAGCACGGCTGTGCAGAAAGCGGCGGCTGAGAGATCACATCATTACTGACACGCCTACTGGATGCCATTTCACGTCCTGTCCCCCTTTTCTGTTTTGTTTACATCTTATTTGCTATGTCTACCTCTCACAGTCTGACATAATGATCTCCATGCTTGTCTTATTTTTCATTTTTTTCACTCATGTTGGATTTGGGGACTTTAAAAGTTGTTCAAAAGCTTTTGGAGGAAAAGGAAAGAAGAATTGTGTCTTCGTCAATGCTTTTAACAAGCATTCCATACAGAGGGTAATGGTATAGACCGTGTCGCAGCAATAACGAAGGCAGGCAATTGATACCGAGTCAAAGAATAGGGGTCGCCTATTTTTAAGACTTTCACAATTTACATAGCTTATTTCTGACAAGAGTTGTCAAAAGTTTAAAGAAAGTATCAAAACTTTTTCACTACTTCATGATCTTATGTTGATAAAGGTAAACTCTGAAAAATATCAAACAACTGAAGCTATTCAAACAAGACAGATCTGGAAATGATTTTTAACACATACGAGAGGAAGAGTGGAGAGAGAGAGAGAGAGAGAGAGAGAGAGAGAGAGAGAGAGAGATAGAGAGCACCTGAGGTCGAGCGACCAAGGGAGGGAAAAAAGAGAAGCGTTACGGCAGATTTCTTTTTTTTTTAATGTTCCACATGTATCACATGCTAACGCACAAATGAAGACTTGCACACCTGTTTCCACACTGCAGGAAGGTGCCACATTTAGTTTGAATGCATCTAAAGCGCACACTTCACCTACCTGCTATCTGTAGCCTTTCTGCTCTCAGTCACACCAGAAGCCATTTTTACATCAGTAACACAGCAGATTGCTGTATCTACCAGATTGTCAAATACTGAGGCTCTTCATTCTACCCTTTGTATCTATAGCCAAAGTGTTAGTCTGTGTTTCAGACTGACAGAGGACATAGGCATGCCCGCAGGCTGACAGCATGAAACTTAGTGAAGACTGCGAAGATTGAAGGGTTTTAGGCTTTAGGTTTTTATTTTGGTTTGTTTTACTCATTCTGCCTGTCGGTGAAAGTGATATTACAAATGTGTTTTTACAAGTCTCGCAACATCATCTGTTCATTTGACCCCAGGTCAGGACTTATAGGGTTATTTAAGTGGTATTAAAAGAAATATTAAATATCTTTAAAAAACAAAACAACTGGTACTAAGGGTTGTTGGTGTTACTGCGTCAATCACGGAGTGATTAAGATCAGAAATTTGCCCATTCATTTTTTTATGGCATTAATCGCATGCTCTTTTTTTATTTACCCTCAATTTGCTTCTCACCATAGTGAACCCACACAGTGTCTTCCTGCTCCCACAGTGATTTAAAAGTAATAACTAATTTCTACTCAGTTGTCAAAAGTCATGTGTACCTGGTGATATCTAACATTTACCTTTTTTTTTTTTTAGCTTGCCATGAGGCTATTTTCATTTACTTTAGGATCTGTAGCAAGTTCCTTTAACCACAGTTAAGTTATTGTGGTGAGTTTTAATCTACCACAAGTTGCTTTATTATATTCAGAACAAAAGGAGGTTGGTATCCAAACAGAAAGTAAACTATCCTAAACTACCCCCTACCTCCGACCTATCTTTTTTTTGACAGCCCTATATGTTCTTGTGTCTTAGAATAAGAAGAAGCTCAGAGAGGCAGGTCGACTGGTTTTTGGCTCCGATGCTCTCGACCGCGATTTCTGTATGAGACTCACCTTTCGTTGTTTTGTAGAGTCGAGCTTCACCAGCCAATAGGAGGCTACCTTTGATTTATGGTACTTCCAGTTGTCGAGAATCTGAAGAAAAAACGTTTGTGTTAAAAATGAAAACAGATTTTTATACTGGCAACTATTCATTTACAAGTATAAAACACAAACAAGCAAAACATAAAAAATAACACTGCAAGTAGACTCAAATGCCTTTTATTTTCATCAACTGTTTTCCAGCAATAGTCGTTTAAAACCCAGAGTTTCTATCGGGTGTCAGAACAGGCAATAAATACATCTTAAAAATGTGAAGGTCAATGGTCAGCCTTGGTCAGATGTAGATCATGATATTGTAAAGCAGTGTTTTAATGCTGGGCTGGAGGAACATTGATTTAGAAAAAGAAGAACAAAGAGAATAAGTATGCAGCCTATTCCGATCATCACATACTCATCCTGTCATTTACACTTTAAACCTCAACACTGAAGGTTTGAAATTATTGGCCTCATCTATCTTTAAACATCACACATTTTCAGCGTTCATGCTTAAATTGTTCTCTACTTTGGAACACAACAGATGGAGCAGCAGTACAAGCAGTGTGATACTTACATCCAGCAAGTGACTGAATAAAACAGTTTATCTAGTTTATCTTCTTAAATGTGGAAAGAAGAGCAGTCAGGTAGTTTTAGTGTCTGAATGAAATCTGGCAACCAAAAATTGTCTTCAAACATCAATTTATTTTTTTTCACTTAAAGTGGAACACAACTGCCTTATTTACACTTCAGCCGTGCAAGAAAAGGAACGCAGGGTGTGACAGTTCAGTTTATTGCTCACCCTTATTATACATGATGCCATCATGTAAAATATTAAGATCATTATCACAGTTTGTCTTTAACAGAGGGCATTTGAATGTGACCGATCTAATGGATGATTAAGTTGTGTTGTGATATTTGGATATCCTGAAGAGCAAAACGAAACATGTTTTGATGTATTTAAAATCCTTGGTGCATGTGTCGTAATGCTCAAAAGC